>NC_092333.1:694933030-695236060 GCF_046630445.1 Rutidosis leptorrhynchoides | reverse complement strand
AAATTTGAGAATATGGATTTCAATTGTCAGGTATAGTCAGTAGCAACATGCTCAATTGACTTGACAACTAAATGTGGTATTCGGATTGTGGTGATAAGAAACTGGTTTTGCTTTTGCTGGTTATGCTACGGGGATTGTGACATATTCTTATTGTGGCAACTTGGTGAAGATCACAGTAGTTTGTGAATTTGTGATTTTTTTTTTTTTTAAAAAATCACAAAATCGATTGAGTACGCTAATTTTGTCCGATGATAACTAAAGAAAGTTTTTTTTTGCAATTAACCTTGGGATATATATGCATTTAATTTAAGGTTGTACAAACTGTTATAATAATTTGAATTATTATCATCAGAGATGTAATGTTTTGAACAGATAAGTCACTTGCGAGTTACAGAGTATGGCTTATGAGTTATAACCAAACACGTCTTCGACTCAACAAATAAAAAGCACGAAACTTAAAGAAACCGCACAAATAGTTAATTCTTTATACACATCATTCAAATATGGACAAAATGACTTATTTTCTGACCCACTTTAATATCTTCATAGCAAATAACATCCAAAATAGTAAATAATCAAATTTAACTCAACAAAAAGCTTAACCCAGTAAGGTAATATATAGTTTCCCGACCCCACATTTGATAAACGAACTAACTAGTTTTTCAAGTGAATTAACAACGACCACCATGATCGTTAATTATCATGTTACAAAAATAGTAGCCTAGTTCATAAGTGATAAACAAGTGTAACTTTTCCAGTTTAAATTCATTTCCTAGTAGTTTAGCAACACATTAAATATCAAAAAACATCGGCCTGGAAACAAACGGAATCTGTATGATCCTCTTCAGAGTTTTTTCACTTGAGTTCTGGTCAATACAAATTGTCATTATTCCATTCTGTCCAAGTGCAAGTTTTCCTACAGACACGAAGCTCATGTCTATATGCTTTTGTAAAATAATTGCAATACATCCAATCATCTCAGCAAGCTTAACATTTGACTTCAGTATGATAAGTATCTGGAGGGAGCAAACATATATATATATATATATATATATATATATATATATATATATATATATATACAGGGGCACGATCCATGAATAAGCTTAAAAGGAGTACAAACGGGATAAGCAAAATAAATTTTTTTTTTTTTAATTTTTTTTTTTACATTCATAAATCTGCATTAAAATGCACCTCTAATCAATTTTTTTCATAAAAAAAAAAGTTCAAAATCTTTCAAAAATCGATGATGAATGGTAAAATTAACCATTCATCGGGTTAATTTATCATTCATCTTGTTTACGATGAATGATATAATTAATCAATGCTAAAAAAAACCAGATGAATGGTTAAATATCATTCATCATAAACAGATGAATGGTTAAATTAACCATTCATCTGCTTTTTTTTAGCATTGATTAATTTTATCATTCATCGCGAACAAAAATGAATGATAATTAACCAGATGAATGGTTAATTTTACCATTCATCATCAATTTTTACCATTCATCATCGATGTTTACCATTCATCATCGATTTTAGAACGATTTTATTAAAAAACTTTTTAAAATTTTTTCGTTTTCTTCTATTTGCATATTAAAGGATCGTTTTTTTTATAAAAAAAAATTTGAAATTTTACTTATCCAGTTTGTGCCCCATTTAGTGCTTATCCATGGATTGGTCCACTATATATATATATATATATATATATATATATATATATATATATATATATATATATATATATATATATATATATAGTAGTGGGATCAAGAGGGAAGTAACCATTCGGGGGGAAGCGGGGGGAAGCAAAAACTTTTTTTTTTCGTTTATTGAAAAAACTTTGTTCACGAACATTATAGATGAGATGAAAATATGAACATTTAGTAGAGACACTTTGTGATAAATGTTTTTATTTTGGCGGGAAAACGCTCGAAGAAGTAATATATAACAATTATCGTATTTTTCGAGCGTATTTTGAGGTTTTAGCTATTGGGGTTTAGATATTAGGGTTTAGATATTAGGGTTTATAGGGTTTAGATATTAGGGTTTAGAAATTTAGGGTTTAGGGTTTAGATTTAGGATTTAGATTGAGTTTTTAACACGAACGGTTTAGAGTTTAGGGTTTAGGGTTTAGGGTTTGGTGTTTTGCGTTTATGGAATAAACCCAAAACACCAAACCCTAAACCCTAAACTCTAAATCGGGCTAAATTTTACTTCACAAAACATGAAAAAAAAGCGTTCATATTCTTCACGAACAATATTATCTTGAATGTTATTTTTGTCGATCGTTTTCCCGCCTAAATAATAACATTCATCACCAACTCATTAGATAAAAAAACACAAACCCGAACCTATTTCAAAAGTAAATGGGTCAAAATTTGCTTTTTTTAGATATTAAGCTTAGAGCAAGTAGTACCTTAGCAGGAACCATGGGAGCATGGACTGTTGTAGCAGCAAGCTCACCACTTAAGGCATCAACAGCAGCTTGACTGATTTCATTTGCACCTCCTTCGTGCACAAAGTTTTAATCATGACACATTGATTAACAATGAAAGATTATAATAACAGCCGCAAACCATTTGCAGTTCAATACACACCTGAGATTTCTTTGGTGTTGGATCTACAGTGGTGAGAACGTCGAGAGCAGCCTTCAACTACAAGAAAGTTTAAATTACAACATGTAAACTGATGACAACAATAATATTAAGATGTAGATGTAAGCCAAAATAAATACATGTGCTATGATGGCAGAATCCAAAACTAAAACGAAAAAGAAAACAAACGTAAAAATGGTATTAGTATGCTACATTAGACAAACTAGTTACATTACACGTCAACAAGTTCTACCTAAATATATCACTAACAGTCTAATAATAGATAATCAGTTTATGCATGATAAGAGAAACCTAACAAAAATTTAAATAAATCTACATAACCGGATTGAGGTAGCTTGATGGTTGATAACTTAGGAATATCTATTGGAGGCGTAAGTTCAATCCCATGGGATACAACTTTGGGCCCTTAACTTTTTTTAAGAAAAAAACATAGCCATATATATATATATATATATATATATATATATATATATATATATATATATATATATATATATATATATATATATATATATATATATATATTCAATTTTGTTTCAATTTGTACCTTTTATCGTTTCCGTGATTATCTACGCCCCTCGTCCCTCTAACTTTCTGTTTCAGCAATTACGAAGGTGATGAATCCTTCGCACGTATCTACTGGGTTCTTCAAATAAAGAAAAAGGACTTCAAATCTTGCAAATTTTGTGCGATAGAGCCCTGATAGAAAAAAAAAATAGATATTACATATATAAAAAAAATTCATTATATTTTAATCAATTTTATTACAACAAAAAATACTTCTAATAAAAGTTACCCCTCGAAGATTTTTTTGAGTCGCCTGAAAACATGGTCTCCATCCTTTTTATTTGTTTCTAAAAAGTTTTAATACAAAACATTTGACAATTACATTAACCACCATAATAGATATAGTTAGATAATAATCAAAAAATTAAAAAACTGTTCCGATCATCTTTTTAGGGTATTTGCAGGCATCTAATATAAATAGTGTAATATGATATACCACCACAAAGCTTATGAATAGCATATCATTATATACAGTTGCTAACCATACAAGAATGGCTCGTATATTTGAGAATAAAACAATAATTTTCTCATGAGGGAATGTCAGTGTAATCATAATAATAAAAAATAAAAAAACAAATATAATATAAATAACATATACAACACTAATTTAAACATTTACCTACGACGATACTTCGTGCTACATTACGCTTCTTAAGAGACTCATCAATGATGCATATGTGTATGATCCAGGTGGACCAAGCCCAATAGTTGCTACTTATTTGGTTGAAGGATTAATCGGGTTTGTGTATGATCCGGGTGGGCTAACAGTTGTTACTAACTTGGATGATGGATTAATTGGGTTGAATTACTCTTTGGGCCGAATTAGAAAAATATGTTGACTTTATTAAATTAGTTGGAACAACAGCTAATGAATCGATATCTTAATGACTTTAGTCATTATTTGGATTAAATATCTTGGCCTAGCTGGAAGTCAACATGATCTGCCATCCATTCTTATCCATTGCATGGAGATTAAGAAACTTTTAAAATTAGTTATTGTTATATTTTTAATATATACATACTTATCTTTTCCTCTTTTTTTTTTGCATTTATTAGTATTTATTTGTTAAATGTTGAACGGAAGAGTCAGTTGATTTATTATTGTTATTTTTTGATTGAATTAAAAGAATAGAGGCCGTAGAGCTTTTCTTTCTTGTTTAATTCGTTATTGTTTTCTGTTTCGCCACGATTCTTTTTGCATTATTTGGTATCCAGAGCTTAGGTTTTGGCCAAACAATGTTTCGTGGAAGTTCTCGAGGAGACTATTGCAGAATCGCCGATCGAGGCAGCGATGAGGATAATCGTAGACACGCTGAAAGAGGCAACGTAGACCCTCGAGACGCAGAAATTGAACGATTATATAAGCGAATTGCCGAGTTGGAACTGAACCAACAACGATTCCCTACGTAGTACGATTCAGAACGAATCGATTCAGAAATCGTCTATGATACAGATGGTGAGGATGGAGTATCCATCTATGATTCTGAACCCATCTATGATACAGATGGTGATGATGGAGAATCCCTTTATGATACCGAACCCATCTATGATACTGATGGTGGGGAATTTTATTCTTATTTTGAAATTAAAGAAGAGAAAATTATTGCTTATGGTGCGGGTGTTCAAGGTGCTATATTGACCGGTGAAAGCAACCAAAAGGAACAAGTTTTCTCACCCTGTTATGATAATCAATCTGGTGTTTTGGTTCAAGTATTCAAAGGTCAAGAGAGCCGGAGTCCGAATGATAAGAACAACTTATCAAAGAAAGACACTGAAAAGATGGTGCAAGAGCCTGGGGAATTTGTCATCAAGATGAAGGAGCTAGAGGGTATTTTCCTTCCCGAAGCGTGTTCAGTTTTCTTAGACTCTAGGACGAGTCTTTTTGAAGAAGGGGAGGATGATGCATATGTGTATGATCCAGGTGGACCAAGCCCAATAGTTGTTACTTATTTGGTTGAAGGATTAATCGGGTTTGTGTATGATCCGGGTGGGCTAACAGTTGTTACTAACTTGGATGATGGATTAATTGGGTTGAATTACTCTTTGGGCCGAATTAGAAAAATATGTTGACTTTATTAAATTAGTTGGAACAACAGCTAATGAATCGATATCTTAATGACTTTAGTCATTATTTGGATTAAATATCTTGGCCTAGCTGGAAGTCAACATGATCTGCCATCCATTCTTATCCATTGCATGGAGATTAAGAAACTTTTAAAATTAGTTATTGTTATTTTTTTAATATATACGTACTTATATTTTCCTTTTTTTTTTTAGCATTTATTAGTATTTATTTGTTAAATGTTGAACGGAAGAGTCAGTTGATTTATTATTGTTATTTTTTGATTGAATTAAAAGAATAGACGCCGTAGAGCTTTTCTTTCTTGTTTAATTCGTTATTGTTTTCTGTTTGGCCACGATTCTTTTTGCATTATTGATGATGTATATTTGGGCCATATTGATATTGGGTCTGTGTCTAATACTTTGCTACGCCAAGTTCTTATTTGGCCCAATTGGTATTCTGTTCTCCCTTGGGAGTTCATGACTTGTACAATCTTTTAAGACATTTGGGCTACTCTGAGTTCTAGCCGTTCTATCAACAATCCCAACTTCATCCTTTCCTCGTCTCTCAGTGATTATATCTCCATTTGATAAATTTTCCAAAGATCAGACGTAAGCTTTAACTCTCCTTTTGAAATCACAAAAAAAAAAAAAAAAAATAGAAAGGTTCGAAGTAAAAAGTAATGAAACAGAAACACTTTGACATTGTAGCAATGCAGCAGGTAAACCCAATATCAGAGACATGAATGAGGCAGCCAGCGTCATTCAGCTAAGTTTAATCATTATGTGCACCATTATGGTGTGTCTGTTCATATAAGAAAGTACGCCACAAATTAAAATAAAAATATAAACATGCACATGCACAGAATATCAATAACAAGACAATTTTTCTATCTCCTTAGTTGCATGTGAGCACGTCCTGTAACATCCCAAATAATTAAGGGACCGAAAGAGTAAATTTTCAAAACTCAAAGGGGGTAAATTGTAATATTTTTATGGAGACTAAAAATCTGGTACATCAGCTCATTTGTATCATTTTGCTGAAATTAAATAGTTAGAGTACATGTATGTGAGAAAGTGGCGGTTTTGTGAGAAACACCAAGAAACATTTGAAGTTTCTTCATGCAATTGAACCTAAGTGTGTAATCAACATCTCTAACACTAGCTAGAATCATTGGAGCCTTGGATTGTTCTTGTTCTTCATCTTCTTAGTGACTATTGGGGCTTTTGTAACCCTAAACCTTAATTCGAATTTGACAAGTTAGGGTTAATAGATTAAAGTTTGGTATAGTGATGAACTTGTAAAAGGAGAAACTTGTAAGTAAATGGTTTGTATGTCCAAGTCTTAAAATATGAATTGTCAAGTTTGACTAAAAGCTTAAAATTTGTAGTTAAAGGAATTGATGAATTGTGATGGGTTTAAAAGACTTATGTATAAAAGTTTTGATAATTGTCAAGTGTCATGCTTTTATGTAAGATAGTATTATTGAATCAAAAAGTTCATAAGAATGTGTTGTTAGTAATATTGAAGTGCTGGCTTCAAGTGACGAATTAGGATTGGTCAAATGTGGTCTTAGGTACAATTTGGTCAAAATTGTACTTGTTGGTAAGTTGGGATTACCACCCGAAATGGTAATTGGTTGTGCTCATTAGATGTCAAATGGGCGGGTTTTGGCGAGCAAGGTGTAAACCCTCGGTTAAGGGATTGTGGTGGCAAATTCTCCTATAGAGAATAAGTTTTGATGTACGTGTTATGCCTATGTGTTATATAGGTGGTTTCTTGCTCGGTTGTGAATTGTGATGATGGAGATCGTGCTTACATGCCACGTGCACGCGTATCGAGGTGAATGAAATAATTATATATATGTATATATGATTTATTTGCTTGTGTGTGGGGTGTGGTTAGTGTATCCGTGCGTGAGGTTACACTACAGTGTTATCCGTGCTTGAGGATTTCACTACCCTTTGTACGATGGGGGCCACACGTGTGTCATGGTGTTGGTAGTTTTACTACTCCGTCATGACATGTGCGATGGGTAGGTTGTGGCCGTTGACTCGGTCCACTAACGTCACCTTGGGAGTAACGTTGTATTTACGCGGTATAACGTTATCGGGAAATGAGAGTACCGGTAGGAAATGCGAGTACCGGTAGGAAATGCGAGTACCATTCCCGGGTTGTGTGAATATTGATACATATTGCTATGTGTTGTTTATAGTTTAGCATATTACATGTTGATTATATGCTATTGGTGATGCTAGCCTTGTTGTGCGTTGTTTTGCATTATATGTGTAAGTGATTGCAAGTAAGTGGATTACATATGTATATGTATAATTATTGCATTCACTAAGCTTTATGCTTACTCCCTCGTTGTTTACTTTTTTAGAGGTACCGTTGGATGATTGGAGATTTTTAGTAGCTAGACTAGAATACTAGGAGCTTGCTTGAGCTTGGCGGGATGGCTTGTGGCCTTTGGACTTGGGTAGGGGATTGGTAAAATCCCCAGGATCATGCTCATGATATCGGGTTGGGTTGTTGACTCTTAAACCATTCGTTAGGTAATTTGGGTCAAACTTACATTTTTGTGTTATGTAACGAGTCATGGGTCACTCGATGAATGATTAAACTTGTCAAGTGTTTCGTTATATGATTTTGTCTTATGCTGAAGCTTAAACAGATTTTGGTCAATATGAATGAGTCAGAGTCGTTTCAAGTGGTATCAGAGCATGGTTTAAGGGATCTAGGTTCTTACTTGTAGAGTATGATTGCCTAGACTTAAACTGTATGGATTGTGTGCAATGTGTAATTTTGTGGGGCCCTCATTTGTGTTTGATGTTATGCCTTAGATTAATACGCCCAAGGTAAATATGCAAATTGTCACCGAGGTAGTAGGGTGACTTGTGGTTATGATAGTATATATAATATATATTTATATTATATGTGTTGTGTGTGGTGTTCTAGAGACGAATTCGGTAATTGAGACTCGGGTGTTTGGATGGATTGAATGGCCAAGTCCAATGACAGGACCTTGATCATTAGGAGGTAATAGGTGTATACGTGTCTTGTATTGTGTGAATGTTGCGCTAGTCCGGGTAAAGTACTTTGTATGCCGTGTGAAGGTGAAGAGAGTGTGCTTGTAATAGTGCCTGATCACCACTATTACAATCTCGCACTTTGTCACACGAGCACGACATATTGAGTACCGAACGGAGGAACGTGACATGGTTAGGAGGTTTGGGGATGATCGGGGAGTCTTGCGATGGTTCATAGGTTGTGTTTGTTGGCACCTTAGGTGCATTATGGGTTGAGGTGTATTGCAGAGATTGTGGTTCAACCAAGTATGGTTGACCGAGTTCCATTGTGATGAAACCAAGTAGGGCGTAATCACAATGCGTGGTTGAGCATTATGGTGAAACCAAGTAAGGCGTAACCATAATGCGGTTGTGTGTTTAGTCATAATAACATGCTCTTCTTGCATCTTCATGATAACTTGGTGGTTATATTGGGATTGCCATTGGCATAGTGAACTACCGTAACTGGGACGATCGATAGAGGTGCGTGATATAGACTTGAACCCCGTTAAGGGGCGTAATGAGTCTTGTGGGTATGTAATATTGAGATTCTCAGTTGAGTATAGGGTTAGAGAATCCGGTAGTGATTTTGGTAGTGGGCCATCTTCAATAATGTTATACTGAAGAGTGTTCGGGTCGTTTAACTCACGGGAGTGAGACCCGCACGATGAGGAATTGTAATAGAATGTAGCTGTGATAATGAGGCATATAGGGTAATTTTCCTTAAGGAATTCCCTTGTGTTGATAATTTTGGCAGTGAACAGAGGAGTATAAGGCTTGGTATCACCAAGCATCTAGTTAGTGATATATAAATGTGTAGTAAGGCTAAATATTTTGGCCTTGGTGAGCTTGTGAGGAATGTGCGTTCGCTAGAAAGACTGTTAAGCTAGTGAACCGTAATGTTTGTCAGGAGTATATGACTATAAGTCATTAATTGGTAAGTTGTGCAAGTAGAATAGTTATTCGCGTAAGTGAGATATGTAGCCGAGAGTGGTATTTATATACACCAAGTATGAAAAAAAATGTAAGTAATGTGGGTATTCGCGGTGACGCGCGTGACAAAGTAGCCTAAGGCATCGTTAGGAGTCTTCCTAGAAATTTCTTTGTAATGGTAATCTTCGTGATAGAAGGATTGACAGAGTGTTAAGCATAGCGGATTTTGTTTAGTGAAGTGATCTTCACGAATAATACTGAACCCGTAAGGGTGTGCTTTTGTTGAGTTGTAATCACTGTTGTCTTTAGGTTTTTGCCTGTGTGAGACCCTTGAGACTACTGGTGGATGATAATGTAGAATGACCAGTGTTAGTGATTTGACTGTTGAGAGGTTGAGTTTGTAAGCATTGTGATAAATTCCTTACGTGGAATGGAGGAAGAAGAATTAATTCTACGGTTGTTGCCAAGAACAACCGCGGAACAATGACGGTTGGCATAGGTACGGTGATCTAAGGAGACAGAAAAGTGTCGTTGCTCTTATGTACAAGGGGTGTAAGGTTGACTGGTGAGTCGGTATCGGACTTGACGGTTAGTTAGATTTAAAAATTTGATAAGGTGTTGACATTGTGGGTGATGCATTCGATAATTAGATTAGTCACTATTTCTTGCGAGAGTGAGTAAATGATTGTTAGTGATTGATCGGTCAAGTGAGTAGAATGTTGAGTAGGCTCGATTGACGTGTATGACTATTGAAGCGAAGTGGCATATGTCTAGGTCTAGAGGTGTATGTAAGAAATTTAAATAGTCTACTTTGTGAAAGATAGTGAGATAGTAGTTGTTTAATGTTATGGGGGTATGATGTCCTAGTTAGTATAACGTTTAGGGTTATGGAGTATGCCAGCCTTAGGGGCCCGAAAAATTTAGTACATATGACCAACTATGAGAATAGTTAAGTTAGTTGAAAAAAGTTCTAAATTCGCGAGATGTTATCATCTTGGCGATGTGGATGTGGAGTTGAATCCTAAGTGGGAGAGTTTTTACTGCTACTTGAAGAAGTTTTAGTGATGTTAAATCCGAAGAAATGTTAGAGTATATCGTTCCAGAACTCAGTAAGGACCCTAAATCTTGATGAGGTAGGGTGATATGCTATTGATATTGAACTCAAGGTTGGTTATTCCGATCATCGGGTTATGATTTGAGAATGCTATGTGTGGAGTCTGTTGTGATGGGATTGAGTAAATCGTAGATTCTCGTAAGTGGGATAAGTGTGTCACCAATACATGGTGAAGGGCCTAAGGTGATCGCTTAAAATCACAAAATGGTGGAATTAGTACGTTATCAATAATGTTTTTTTAGCGTAATCCGGGATGACATGAATTTCTAACGGTATTAACGAATGATTACGAGTCGAGTGTCGAGGAAATTACAGTTTTCCCCTTGTTTAAGGAACGTGTTCGTTGGACTCATTAGTGGATTACTCCAGTATGAGGATGTGAGGATGACAGTTTCCTATTCCGATTGCCTCATATAGAGACCCTCGGTTACTGCTTGATTTCGAGTATACGGTTATTAGAGTTATGAGAACCCTATAAGGATGGAATGCCTAGATTATCCATAACGGACGGCGAGGTGAGAGGCTCATCGGGCGTGGTGGGCATGTTGCGAGTTGTGTGATGAGGTGGTGTATTGACCAGAGCGTAGTGTAGGATGTTGTCCTAGAATAATTCGAGGACAGACAAAATCGTATGCAAGATTGAAGGGACCGTTAGTGTTCCTATAGGGATTGTATGGTGATGTTCGTGATTCCATCGTGAATAGGTGTAACCCGATTGTGATTACGGAGAAAGTTGGTCCTTAATTTCGAGATCATTTAAGATTAAATAGAACTGATATTGCTTATTGTCATTAGTGAAGTTCCAATATAACCATAGTCTTATATTGTATCGGGGCATTCCTGTAAGAAATACTTATTGGAGGAAAGTGACGACTCTCCTATTGGCATAGAATTGATATGATGAGTTTGACATAGGATTACGAGTTTGGAATTTGGTAGTCTATTGAAATCATTAAAAATGATTTTTTGTAAGTTGAAGTTAAAGAGGAACTTACGGGGACCCATAATTACTCTTATGTTTTTATAATATAAGTATCTTCCAGATGAGTAAATATGTACGTCGTTAGATTATAAGTATACTTTAAATGAAGTATTCGAAGTGTGGTTTGAGAATTTATTAGTTAAGCGTAAACAATAAAAGGGTGCTGAGTTAGCGTGTTAGCTGAAGAATTAGCATTGCAATTCCTACATTATAGTAGTGGCGCGGATCACTGGAACGTGATCCGTTATAAGTGGGGGAGAGTTGTAACATCCCAAATAATTAAGGGACCGAAAGAGTAAAGTTTCAAAACTCAAAGGGGGTAAAGTGTAATATTTTTATGGAGACTTAAAATCTGGTACATCAGCTCATTTGTATCATTTTGCTGAAATTAAAGAGTTAGAGTACATGTATGTGAGAAAGTGGCGGTTTTTGTGAGAAACACCAAGAAACATTTGAAGTTTCTTAATGGGGACGCAGGTACTTTGTAGAAGCAATCGCCTTCTACAATAGGGATAAAAGTAATTAACGATGCAAAGAAATTTTATTATTGATAAAGCTGAATCCAACTAACGGATTTACCAAAAATATATAAAGGAAAAAAAACAAACTTTGACTCCAACTCAAACTCCTAACTTTAAGCAAATTCAAATAAATCTAATAATCTAAAAACAAGGAAACAGAAATAAAGATAGACTCCTATTTGCATCGTGAAGATAGGTTTCTTCGGCTCCAAGCTAGCCACATTCCACGTCAGTCTCCCCCACTTGAAAAAAACTCGCCCTCGAGTTATCCGGTAAAGAGGAACATCTGAAGGGTAGTAACGGTAGATATCCGAAACATTAAAAGTATGTGAAATTCCCATGGATTTTGGCAGGTCAACGATGTAAGCATTATCATTAATTTTGCGAATGATCTTATACGGCCCATACTTCTTTGGTTGTAACTTACTGTATTGCCCCACTGGGAACCATTCACGTCGAAGAAATACCATAACCAAGTCTCCTTCTTCAAATAAGTTTTCCCTTCGATGCTTGTCGGCTGCAACTTTATACTTATGATTAGTCTCCAATAATTGTTCACGTACTTCAGTTTGTATATTTTGAGTATCTTACACCATTTTCGCAGCAACAGGGTTATGACCAACACATTTAGGAAGGTGGACCAGGTCTACAACGTGTCGTGGTGTTTGCTGATACACAACTGAGAATGGTGATCGACCGATGGAGCTATGGACTACATTGTTATACGCGAATTCAGCTTGCGGCAGAGCATAGTCCCATTGTTTGGGTCGTTCTTTACAGATGCAGCGAAGGAGGTTGCCAAGTGTGCGATTCACTACCTCAGTTTACCCATCCGTCTGAGGGTGCGCCGAACTACTAAACTTGAGAGAAGTATCAAACATCTTCCACAAAGTGATCCAAAAATGACTAAGGAATCGCGTGTCACGGTTAGACACGATCGATTGTGGTACCCCATGAAGGCGTACAACCTCTCGAAAAAACAATCGGGCTACATTAGAGGCATCAGTCGTCTTCTTACATGGAATAAAATGCACCATTTTGGAGAAACGATCTACCACTACAAAGATGGAATCCACCCCACTCGGAGTGCGTGGTAATCCCAAGATGAAATCCATAGATAGATCCTCCCATATACCCTCCGGAACTGGTAGAGGCAAATATAATCCCGTATTCTGAGAGTGACCTTTTGACATTTGACAAGTGTGACACCGTTGAACAAACTTACCCACATCACGCTTCAGTTGGGGCCAATAATACCGAGATTCAAGTGTTGTAATTTTTTTCTCGCGCCCGAGATGCCCACTTAAACCATCGCCATGAAGATCCCGAATCAGTTTTTCGCATAGAGAGCAATGCGGAATACACAAGCGGTTACCCTTAAATAGATAGCCATCGTGGTTGGAGTAATCGGCTTGAGGGAGTTTGGCCCAGATTTCTTTAAAATCGACATCATCTATATATAGTTCTCGAAAAACTTCAAAACCAGTCACCTTGTGTGTCATAGTCATGAGAAGTGTAGCACGACGACTTAAGGCATCAGCAACCTGATTCTGCTTTCCTGACTTATGTTTGAGTGTGAACGGAAATTGTTGGAGGTATGAGACCCAGCGCGCGTGCATTTTGTTTATGTGCTTCTGACTGTGTATATATTTTAACGCCTAATGGTCGGTATAAAGCACAAATTTGTCTTGAATTAAATAATGTTCCCAGTGCTTGAATGCTCGAAAAACTGCATAGAACTCTTGATCATAAGTTGACCACTGCTGCCTAGGCTCACTTAACTTCTCGCTAAAATAGGCCACTGGTCAACCATCTTGAGATAGGACAGCGCCTATCCCTACGCCACACGCATCACATTCTACTGTGAATACTTTGTTGAAATCAGGGAGTGCAAGTACCGGTGCCGTGCATAACTTTTCTTTGATCAGCATGAAGCTATTATCTTGCGGAGAACCCCATGAAAATTGCCCCTTCTTCATACAATCTATGAGGGGTGCTGTAATAGTACTAAAATCACATATGAAGCGACGATAAAAGGTCGCGAGGCCATGAAAGCTTCGTATCTCCGTGATTGATTTTGGGACAGGCCACTCACGTATGGCTCGCACCTTTTCCTCATCAACACGGATTCCGTCTCCACTAATAACGAATCCGAGAAATACCAATCGGGTCTGCATGAAACAACACTTTTTCACATTGATGTATAACTTACTATCCTGCAAAACAGTGAGTACTTGTTCCAAGTGATCGATGTGATCAACTTCATTAGTGCTGAAAATTAGTATATCGTCGAAATAAACCACAACGAATTTGTCAATAAAAGGTTTCAAGATTTGATTCATTAACCTCATAAAAGTACTCGGGGTGTTACTCAATCCGAATGGCATAACAAGCCACTCGTACAATCCTTCTTTCGTCTTAAAAGCTGTCTTCCACTCATCACCCGGGCGTATCCGTATTTGGTGGTAGCCACTTCGAAGATCAATTTTCGAAAAGATATGTGCACCTGACAATTGATCAAGCATATCTTCCAATCGTGGTATAGGGAACCTGTAACGTACTGTAATTTTGTTAATTTCTCGGCTATCCACACACATCCGCCAACTCCCGTCTTTTTTTGGAGTAAGGAGAGCTGGTACGGCACACGGGCTCATACTAGTACGGATTAACCCTTTATGTAATAAATCTTCGACCATCTGTTGCAGTATTGCACTCTCTTTAGGATTCATACGGTAATGTGGCATATTCGGTAAACTGGAACCCGGTATAAGATCAATGACGTGTTGGATACCACGCATAGGCGGAAGCTCATCGGGAAGTTCACTCGGTGTGAGATCACGATAACGTGTTAACAGTTTTTGAATGGAATCCGAGATGTGATCTGTCATCTCCTCTGAACCTGTCATGTAAAATTCCTTAAATATCAACATGTAAATAGCCTTGGAGCTGATCATGTTGATAATGCTAAAAACGAACATATATTTCATAGCATTATCCCTCAAGAAAGACAAGATTTTAGTTGCAATTTTTCTATTTACAAGTGGTATTCGTTTAAATATTAATGGGTGAAGACAAAAGACATATTCGACGATTTGAAGACGCAAACAACCAAAAAGCTAAAAAGTACAAAGTACAATCAAAGTGGTTCAAATTATTGATGAGAAACATCTAAAAGTTACAAGAGTACGAGCCACGAAACACAAAGTACAAGATATTAAATAGTATGAAAGGACGTTCGAAAATCCGAAACCGGGACATGAACCAACTATCAACGCACGACGCAACGGAGCTAAAATAATAAGTCAACTATGCACATGAATATAATATAATATATAAATAATTCTTAAAATTATATATATTATATTATATATTAAAACCGTCTGCAAACTAGCAAACAAGTGAATGTGGTGTGATCCAGCTGGCCATGTGATCGCATGGCCTAGAAGAACAAAAACCATGCGGTCGCATGGTGTACTGTAGCAGGCCACATTCTTTAAAAGGCAACGTTTTTTGGCCGAAATATCACACAATATTCAATCTCTCTCACTCTCTACGATATATATATATATATATATATATATATATATTATAATTTTAATTTTAATTTTAATTTAAGATTAATAATAATAAGGTTATGTTAGCGAATGTTGTAAGTGTGTAAGTCGAAATTCTGTCCGTGTAAAGCTACGCTATTATTAATCATTATAAGTTATGTTCAACCTTTTTAAATTAATGTCTCGTAGCTAAGTTATTATTATGCTTATTTAAATCGAAGTAATCATGATGTTGGGCTAAATATTAAAGACGGGGTAATTGGGCTTTGGATCATAATTGGGGTTTGGACAAAAGAACGACACTTGTAGAAATTGGACTATGGACTATTAATGGGCTTTATATTTGTTTAACTGAATGATAGTTCGTTAATTTAATATAGAGATTTACAATTTGACGTATCTATAAATAACCATATATACTCGATCGCACACGATGGGCGGGATATTTATAAATACTAATAATCGTTCATTTAACCGGACACGGGAATGGATTAATAGTCAATGGACTCATTAAAACAGGGGTGGATTACATACAAGGACACTTGGTGTAATTGATAATAAAGTATTAAAACCTTGGATTGCACACAGTCGATAACCTGGTGTAATCATTAACAATGTATTAAAACCTTATTACAGTTTAAGTCCCGAATTAGTTGGAATATTTGACTTCGGATATAAGGATAATTTGACGAGGACACTCGAACTTTATATTTATGACTGATGGACTGTTATGGACAAAAACCAGATGGACATATCGAATAATCCAGGACAAAGGACAATTAACCTATGGTAATAAATTAAAATCAACACGTCAAATATCATGATTACGGAAGTTTAAATAAGCATAATTCCTTTATTTTATATCTCATCGCACTTTTATTTACTGTCATTTTATTTATCACACTTTTAATTATTGAACTTTTTAATTATCGTAACTTTTATTTACTGTCATTTTATTTATCGTACTTTTAATTATCGCAATTTTATTATCGTCATTTACTTTACGCTTTAAATTAAGTTATATTTATTTTTAATATTTTACATTAGGTTTTAATTGTGATTTAAGTTTTAAAATCGACAAACCGGTCATTAAACGGTAATAACCCCCCTTTTATAATAATAATAATACTACTTATATATTTATTCAAATATAGTTTAAAAATATAGCGTTAAACTTGACTAGCTCCCTACGGAACGAACCGGAATTACTAAAAACTACACTACTGTACGATTAGGTACACTGCTTATAAGTGTTGTAGCAAGGTTTAGGTATATCCACTCTATAAATAAATAAATAACTTGTGTAAAATTGTATCGTATTTAATAGTATTTCGTAATAAAAATATAACTATTTCGTATACGCTGCTGCACACATCACATGTCCATCATGAACTCAGATGTGTTGGTAGATAATAGCATGAGGTAATCTGATTTCTTTTGTTCTCGATTTGGCCTGTACGCGAGAGGTAGTAATGTTATTTTCTGACCATCTTTCACGAAACGATACACATTTTCTCGCCCATCGTGAGTGGTGCGTAAATCAAATTGCCAAGGGCGGCCGAACAAGAGGTGGCAAGCATTCATGTCCACTATGTTGCATACGACTTCATCCTTATAAAATTTCCCGATTGATAAAGGAACGCGACAACGCTGTGTTACCTTAATGCCTGGACCATCAGTAATCCAAACGATGCTGTAAGGTTCCGGGTGTTTCTCGGTTTCTAGCTTTAACTTGCGCACAATCTCCTGGAGATAATATTTTCGCAACTACCACTGTCGATAATTAAGTCAAAAACGGAACTAGAGATTGTACACCTTGTTCGGAATAATAGATTACGTTGTGTGTCATCTATTTTTGGGGCCAGTAGAACCTTTCGAACGACCAATGTGGATTCTTCTAGCCCGTCTGTTTCACAAACTCCTTCATACGTGCTATATGTGTACTCCCCTTCTTCCTCATCGTCATCATATAAGTCTACATGTAGGGCCTTTCGTTGGGGGAAATTGTTAGAAAGATGACTAGTTTGATTGCACCTGTAACACTTGCTGCCAGTAGGATGCCCATATAGGTTAGTGGTGTTTGATGTTGCAGGCTGCTTACCTAATTCTTTATCGGTCAGAGAGGGCTTAACTACCTCTGAAGTGGTTGTGTTCATTCTGGTCGGAATTCGTGGTGAATCCCCGATGAACCGTCGGCTAGTATCACCTCCAAAATTGTTTTTCACACCCATACCCTCGGCTCGACGGGCTAGGTTGTGAGCCTCAGTTAGACTCATGATGACTTGACACCCTATCTTTTCTCTGATGTTGGCGTGTAACCCAGATAGATAACGCGATATTTGTTGCCTTTCGGTCTCCATCAAGTTGTTACGTGAAGCAAGTCGAAGGAATTCTGCTGTGTATTCAGCAACAGTCTTTTGCCCTTGCCTAAGGGCCTGGTATTGTTCAAATAGGAATTGGTCATAATCGGGTGGCAAGAATCTAGCCATCAGTAGGCATTTCATCTTTACCCAGACTCGTACTGTGGTTTTCCAGAACGCTGTCGTTGGTTCTGGACTTTTTCCCACCAAGATGACGCACCTCCCTTTAACCTATATGCGACCAATTTGACTTGTTTGTTTTCTGGTATCTCTGAGAAATCGAAAAATCGTTCTACTTCCGCTACCCAGTCTAAGAATTCTTTAATGTTAAGATTCCCGCTGAACGATGGAAGATCTACTTTTAGGCGATAATCGTTCTGCTTATGTGATTGTCGCCCATAGTGATGGTCTTCTCTCCGGCCATACCCGAATGTTTCATCTTCCGAAGAGGAGTCATCTAAATAATTTAGGTGGTACTGCCCGCGTTTTTCTATGCGTGGTTGTTGTCGGACCGTTTGATATCGTAGTGGTTGTTCGAGGGGTATGACTGGTTGGCGTTGACATGGTGGATGTGGTGGTATTGGTGGTGGCTGGTCCCCATGACGAGATTTGGGGCGATCCCCGCTCTCTTCTTCACGAGTTTGGTTAATAGCTTTCAATCCTTCCTCCATCTGTTCAATGCGAGTTGAGAGGGATTGAAGCATGGTCATGATGGCGTCCAGTTTGGCTGTTTCAGCACCTTCACTGGTTTTGTTGTTATTGTTATTCCCAGAAGTCATCGTAACGAGAAAACCTCGCTCTTGATACCAACTAATGGGGACGCAAGTACTTTGTAGAAGCAATCGCCTTCTACAATAGGGATAAAAGTAATTAACGATGCAAAGAAATTTTATTATTGATAAAGCTGAATCCAACTAACGGATTTACCAAAAATATATAAAAGAAAAAAACAAACTTTGACTCCAACTCAAACTCCTAACTTTAAGCAAATTCAAATAAATCTAATAATCTAAAAACAAGGAAACAGAAATAAAGATAGACTCCATTTTCATCGTGAAGATTGGTTTCTTCGGCTCCAAGCTAGCCACGTTCCACGTCATTTCTTTATGCAATTGAACCTAAGTGTGTAATCAACATCTCTAACACTAGCTAGAATCATTGGAGCCTTGGATTGTTCTTGTTCTTCATCTTCTTAGTGACTATTGGGGCTTTTGTAACCCTAAACCTAAGGTATGAGTTCTATAACATTTAAATCCGAATTTGTACATTTTTGTTGTTGGGTTAGTGTTTAATTGGGGTTTTTAACTACATCTAGTCCTTAATTCGAATTTGACAAGTTAACGTTAATAGATTAAAAGTTTGGTATAGTGATGAACTTGTAAAAGGAGAAACTTGTAAGTAAATGGTTTGTATGTCCAAGTCTTAAAATATGAATTGTCAAGTTTGACTAAAAGCTTAAAATTTGCAGTTAAAGGAATTGATGAATTGTGATGGGTTTGAAAGACTTATGTATAAAAGTCTTGATAATTGTCAAGTGTCATGCTTTTATGTAAGCTAGTATTATTGAATCAAAAAGTTCATAAGAACGTGTTGTTAGTAATATTAAAGTGTTGGCTTCAAGTGACGAATTAGGATTGGTCAAATGTGGTCTTAGGTACAATTTGGTCAAAATTGTACTTGTTAGTAAGTTGGGATTACCACCCAAAATGGTAGTTGGTTGTGCTCATTAGATGTCAAATGAGAGGGTTTTGGTGAGCAAGGTGTAATCCCTCGGTTAAGGGATTGTGGTGGCAAATTCTCCTATAAAGAATAAGTTTTGATGTACGTGTTATGCCTATGTGTTATGCCTATGTGTTCAATTGGTTTAAAGAAAATCATGTCATCCCTAAGGATCGAACTCATGACCTCTCCCTATCACATGACACAAAGTACATGGGGGAAACTATTGGGCTATGGGCGCAAGTTCAGTTATTATTTATTATAGTTTTCTGAACGGATAACGCTAGACGTATATGTAAGATCTCGAAAATTTGCCGTATTATTTTATTATATTTTTATATATTAATATAATAATACCGGAAGTGACCGAATGTTTCGGTATCTTAGAAGTGACTTGAAAAATTATTATTTTTATGATAATATAGTGTTTGGAGTGTCGGGAGTCAAACGTGTTAAGTTGTGAATATGTCGAGAGGTTATGCGCACTCTCACCATTTAGGTCATAACTTTCTAATACGAACTCGACTTTAGGCGATTCAAAAGCCCAGACGACCCTGACTCGAGCCCAAACGTTTTGGTAAAAAGTTATAAGTTGGAAAGGCAAGTGGTGAGCCTCACATAGGCTTAGGAGCGTCGCACATGTGTCTGAATTTGGGCAGGGACTGTTTTGCAATTGCTGAAAATATGAGGATTTGGGTGCAATTTGAAATGTCCCGTTCTTATTGATTAAAAACATTCCATATTAATTGATTTCGTTGCGAGGTTTTGACCTCTATATGAGACGTTTTTCAAAGACTGCATTCATTTTAAAACAAACCATAACCTTTATTTCATCAATAAAAGTTTAAAAAGCTTTATATCCTGTTTACACACGACCATTACATAATGATTTACAATACAAATATGTTACAACAAAATAAGTTTCTTGAATGCAGTTTTTACACAATATCATACAAGCATGGACTCCAAATCTCGTCCTTATTTAAGTATGCGACAGCGGAAGCTCTTAATAATCACCTGAGAATAAACATGCTTAAAACGTCAACAAAAATGTTGGTGAGTTATAGGTTTAACCTATATATATCAAATCATAATAATAGACCACAAGATTTCATATTTCAATACACATCCCATACATAGAGATAAAAATCATTCATATGGTGAACACCTGGTAACCGACATTAACAAGATGCATATATAAGAATATCCCCATCATTCCGGGACACCCTTCGGATATGATATAAATTTCGAAGTACTAAAGCATCCGGTACTTTGGATGGGGTTTGTTAGGCCCAATAGATCTATCTTTAGGATTCACGTCAATTAGGGTGTCTGTTCCCTAATTCTTAGATTACCAGACTTAATAAAAAGGGGCATATTCGATTTCGATAATTCAACCATAGAATGTAGTTTCACGTACTTGTGTCTATTTTGTAAATCATTTATAAAACCTGCATGTATTCTCATCCCAAAAATATTAGATTTTAAAAGTGGGACTATAACTCACTTTCACAGATTTTTACTTCGTCGGGAAGTAAGACTTGGCCACTGGTTGATTCACGAACCTATAACAATATATACATATATATCAAAGTATGTTCAAAATATATTTACAACACTTTTAATATATTTTGATGTTTTAAGTTTATTAAGTCAGCTGTCCTCGTTAGTAACCTACAACTAGTTGTCCACAGTTAGATGTACAGAAATAAATCGATAAATATTATCTTGAATCAATCCACGACCCAGTGTATACGTATCTCAGTATTGATCACAACTCAAACTATATATATTTTGGAATCAACCTCAACCCTGTATAGCTAACTCCAACATTCACATATAGAGTGTCTATGGTTGTCCCGAAATATATATAGATGTGTCGACATGATAGGTCGAAACATTGTATACGTGTCTATGGTATCTCAAGATTACATAACATACAATACAAGTTGATTAAGTTATGGTTGGAATAGATTTGTTACCAATTTTCACGTAGCTAAAATGAGAAAAATTATCCAATCTTGTTTTACCCATAACTTCTTCATTTTAAATCCATTTTGAGTGAATCAAATTGCTATGGTTTCATATTGAACTCTATTTTATGAATTTGAACAGAAAAAGTATAGGTTTATAGTCATAAAAATAAGTTACAAGTCTTTTTTGTAAAGGTAGTCATTTCAGTCGAAAGAACGACGTCTAGATGACCATTTTAGAAAACATACTTCCACTTTGAGTTTAACCATAATTTTTGGATATAGTTTCATGTTCATAATAAAAATCATTTTCTCAGAATAACAACTTTTAAATCAAAGTTTATCATAGTTTTTAATTAACTAACCCAAAACAGCCCGCGGTGTTACTACGACGGCGTAAATCCGGTTTTAAAGTGTTTTTCGTGTTTCCAGGTTTTAAATCATTAAGTTAGCATATCATATAGATATAGAACATGTTTTTAGTTGATTTTAAAAGTCAAGTTAGAAGGATTAACTTTTGTTTGCGAACAAGTTTAGAATTCACTAAACTATGTTCTAGTGATTACAAGTTTAAACCTTCGAATAAGATAGCTTTATATGTATGAATCGAATGATGTTATGAACATCATTACTACCTTAAGTTCCTTGGATAAACCTACTGGAAAAGAGAAAAATGGATCTAGCTTCAACGGATCCTTGGATGGCTCGAAGTTCTTGAAGTAGAATCATGACACGAAAACAAGTTCAAGTAAGATCATCACTTGAAATAAGATTGTTATAGTTATAGAAATTGAACCAAAGTTTGAATATGATTATTACCTTGTATTAGAATGATAACCTACTGTAAGAAACAAAGATTTCTTGAGATTGGATGATTACCTTACAAGATTGGAAGTGAGCTATCAAACTTGAAAGTATTCTTGATTTTATGTAACTAGAACTTGTAGAATTTATGAAGAACACTTAGAACTTGAAGATAGAACATTAGAGAGATTAATTAGATGAATAAAATTGAAGAATGAAAGTGTTTGTAGGTGTTTTTGATCGTTGGTGTATGGATTAGATATAAAGGATATGTAATTTTGTTTTCATGTAAATAAGTCATGAATGATTACTCATATTTTTTTAATTTTATGAGATATTTTATGCTAGTTGCCAAATGATGGTTCCCACATGTGTTAGGTGACTCACATGGGCTGATAAGAGCTGATCATTGGAGTGTATATACCAATAGTACATACATCTAAAAGCTGTGTATTGTACGAGTACGAATACGGGTGCATACGAGTAGAATTGTTGATGAAACTGAACGAGGATGTAATTGTAAGCATTTTTGTTAAGTAGAAGTATTTTGATAAGTGTATTGAAGTCTTTCAAAAGTGTATAAATACATATTAAAACACTACATGTATATACATTTTAACTGAGTCGTTAAGTCATCGTTAGTCGTTACATGTAAGTGTTGTTTTGAAACCTTTAGGTTAACGATCTTGTTAAATGTTGTTAACCCAATGTTTATAATATCAAATGAGATTTTAAATTATTATATTATCATAATATTATCATGTATGAATATCTCTTAATATGATATATATACATTAAATGTCTTTACAACGATAATCGTTACATATATGTCTCGTTTAAAAATCATTAAGTTAGTAGTCTTGTTTTTACATATGTAGTTCATTGTTAATATACTTAATGATATGTTTACTTATCATAGTATCATGTTAACTATATATATCCATATATATGTCATCATATAGTTTTTACAAGTTTTAACGTTCGTGAATCACCGGTCAACTTGGGTGGTCAATTGTCTATATGAAACATATTTCAATTAATCAAGTCTTAACAAGTTTGATTGATTAACATGTTGGAAACATTTAATCATGTAAATATCAATCTCAATTAATATATATAAACATGGAAAAGTTCGGGTCACTACAGTACCTACCCGTTAAATAAATTTCGTCCCGAAATTTTAAGCTGTTGAAGGTGTTGACGAATCTTCTGGAAATAGATGCGGGTATTTCTTCTTCATCTGATCTTCATGCTCCCAGGTGAACTCGGGTCCTCTACGAGCATTCCATCAAACCTTAACAATTGGTATCTTGTTTTGCTTAAGTCTTTTAACCTCACGATCCATTATTTCGACGGGTTCTTCGATGAATTGAAGTTTTTCGTTGATTTGGATTTCATCTAACGGAATAGTGAGATCTTCTTTAGCAAAACATTTCTTCAAATTCGAGACGTGGAAAGTGTTATGTACAGCCGCGAGTTGTTGAGGTAACTCAAGTCGGTAAGCTACTGGTCCGACACGATCAATAATCTTGAATGGTCCAATATACCTTGGATTTAATTTCCCTCGTTTACCAAATCGAACAACGCCTTTCCAAGGTGCAACTTTAAGCATGACCATCTCTCCAATTTCAAATTCTATATCTTTTCTTTTAATGTCAGCGTAGCTCTTTTTTCGACTTTGGGCGGTTTTCAACCGTTGTTGAATTTAGAAGATCTTCTCGGTAGTTTCTTGTATAATCTCCAGACCCGTAGTCTGTCTATCCCCCATTTCACTCCAACAAATTGGAGACCTGCACTTTCTACCATAATGTGCTTCAAACGGCGCAATCTCAATGCTTGAATGGTAGCTGTTGTTGTAGGAAAATTCTGCTAATGGTAGATGTCGATCCCAACTGTTTCCGAAATCAATAACACATGCTCGTAGCATGTCTTCAAGTGTTTGTATCGTCCTTTCGCTCTGCCCATCAGTTTGTGGATGATAGGCAGTACTCATGTCTAGACGAGTTCCTAATGCTTGCTGTAATGTCTGCCAGAATCTTGAAATAAATCTGCCATCCCTATCAGAGATAATAGAGATTGGTATTCCATGTCTGGAGACGACTTCCTTCAAATACAGTCGTGCTAACTTCTCCATCTTGTCATCTTCTCTTATTGGAAGGAAGTGTGCTGATTTGGTGAGACGATCAACTATTACCCAAATAGTATCAAAACCACTTGCAGTCCTTGGCAATTTAGTGATGAAATCCATGGTAATGTTTTCCCATTTCCATTCCGGGATTTCGGGTTGTTGAAGTAGACCTGATGGTTTCTGATGCTCAGCTTTGACCTTAGAACACGTTAAACATTCTCCTACATATTTAGCAACATCGGCTTTCATACCCGGCCACCAAAAATGTTTCTTGAGATCCTTGTACATCTTCCCCGTTCCAGGATGTATTGAGTATATGGTTTTATGAGCTTCTCTAAGTACCATTTCTCTCATATCTCCAAATTTTGGTACCCAAATCCTTTCAGCCCTATACCGGGTTCTGTCTTCCCGAATATTAAGATGCTTCTCCGATCCTTTGGGTATTTCATCCTTTAAATTTCCCTCTTTTAAAACTCCTTGTTGCGCCTCCTTTATTTGAGTAGTAAGGTTATTATGAATCATTATATTCATAGATTTTACTCGAATGGGTTCTCTGTCCTTCCTGCTCAAGGCATCGGCTACCACATTTGCCTTCCCCGGGTGGTAACGAATCTCAAAGTCGTAATCATTCAATAATTCAATCCACCTACGCTGCCTCATATTCAGTTGTTTCTGATTAAATATGTGTTGAAGACTTTTGTGGTCGGTATATATAATACTTTTGACCCCATATAAGTAGTGCCTCCAAGTCTTTAATGCAAAAACAACCGCTCCTAATTCCAAATCATGCGTCGTATAATTTTGTTCGTGAATCTTCAATTGTCTAGACGCATAAGCAATCACCTTCGTTCGTTGCATTAATACACAACCGAGACCTTGCTTTGATGCGTCACAATAAATCACAAAATCATCATTCCCTTCAGGCAATGACAATATAGGTGCCGTAGTTAGCTTTTTCTTCAATAACTGAAACGCTTTCTCTTGTTCATCATTTCATTCAAATTTCTTCCCTTTATGCGTTAATGCAGTCAAGGGTTTTGCTATTCTGGAAAAGTCTTGGATGAACCTTCTGTAGTAACCAGCTAGTCCTAAAAACTGGCGTATGTGTTTCGGAGTTTTCGGGGTTTCCCACTTTTCAACAGTTTCTATCTTTGCCGGATCCACCTTAATACCTTCTTTGTTCACTATGTGACCGAGGAATTGAACTTCTTCCAACCAAAATGCACACTTTGAAAACTTAGGGTACAATTCTTCCTTCCTCAATACTTCTAACACCTTTCTCAAATGTTCACCGTGTTCTTGGTCATTCTTTGAGTAAATAAGTATGTCATCAATGAAAACAATGACAAACTTGTCAAGGTATGGTCCACACACTCGGTTCATAAGGTCCATGAACACAGCTGGTGCATTAGTTAAACCAAACGGCATGACCATAAACTCGTAATGACCGTAACGTGTTCTGAAAGCAGTCTTTGGAATATCATCTTCTTTCACCCGCATTTGATGATACCCGGAACGTAAGTCAATCTTTGAATAAACAGACGAGCCTTGTAGTTGATCAAATAAGTCATCGATTCTCGGTAGTGGGTAGCTGTTCTTGATGATAAGTTTGTTCAACTCTCGGTAGTCGATACACAACCTGAATGTACCATCTTTCTTCTTGACAAACAAAACAGGAGCTCCCCACGGTGATGTGCTTGGTCGAATGAAACCACGCTCTAAAAGTTCTTGTAATTGGTTTTGCAGTTCTTTCATCTCGCTGGGTGCGAGTCTGTAAGGAGCACGAGCTATTGGTGCAGCTCCTGGTACAAGATCTATTTGAAATTCAACGGATCGATGTGGGGGTAATCCCGGTAATTCTTTCGGAAATACATCCGGAAATTCTTTTGCAATGGGAACATCATTGATGCTCTTTTCTTCAGTTTATACTTTCTCGACGTGTGCTAGAACAGCATAGCAACCTTTTCTTATTATTTTTTGTGCCTTCAAATTACTAATAAGATGTAGCTTCGTGTTGCCCTTTTCTCCGTACACCATTAAAGGTTTTCCTTTTTCTCGTATAATGCGAATTGCATTTTTGTAACAAATGATCTCTGCTTTCACTTCTTTCACCCAGTCCATACCGATTATCACATCAAAACTTCCTAACTCTATTGGTATCAAATCAATCTTAAATGTTTCGCTAACCAGTTTAATTTCTCGATTCCGACATATATTATCTGTCATACCCCGTCCTAATCCGTCTGGACGAAGTCACCAACATCTGGTTCCATTACGATGATCGACTCCAAATAATGTCCTTAAAATGAGCAAATGCACAGCGAAAGATTTCTTTCAAACCTGAGAATAAACATGCTTTCAAGTGTCAACCAAAAAGTTGGTGAGTTCATCAGTTTTTAGTAATCATTTCATTTTCATCATTTTAATAGACCACAAGATTTTAAATATTATAAAACGTGCAGAAGTCCCATTCCAACTGCACAAAAAAAAATATCTTTCATATGAAGAACACCTGGTGAGGATTCAAAATATAATAGTAACCATCTGTGCCGGTCTTTCACCCCACGGCTGAATACATGTGCCTTCAAAATATAGAACCTCTGTGCCGGTCTTTACACCCCCACGGCTGAACACATGTTTATAAAATATAGGACAACAGGTGCCAAAATGTCATAAATAATAAACCATCCACCCGACTCGGGAGCTCATACGCTCTAACGGAAACCGGGGGCTAATGCGTGTCATAATAATCAACCCCAATCCCAGATAATTCTATCATAGAATGCAGTTAAGGTACTTGTGTGTATTGCGTCAAACATTTATAAAAGCGCATGTATTCTCAGTCTCAAAAATGTAAAGAGTAAAAAGGGAATCAAATGAAACTCACGCATATAAATATTGTAAAGCAGTTAATAAAGCATTTACATGTATTCTCAGCCCAAGAATGTAATAAGTAAAAAGGGAGCAAATGAAACTCACCATACTGTATTTTGTAGTAAAAATACATATGACGTCATTTAACAAGTGTAGGGTTGACCTCGGATTCACGAACCTATATCATTTGTATATTTATTAATATACATCGTTGTAATCGAACAATATATATATAAGTTTATTATATCTTTAATTCATATATTATGTATGTTTAATTTGTGTATATATTCCAATTGATTTATTATTTGTATATTTATATTAATATGTCCATATTTATATACATAATTATTTAGTGTTACATTTAAAATCGATAGTTTATTATTTGTAAGTATTTATATACATAATCTTAATAAATTTGATATATATAGTTATATGAGGTTTTATTATAATTATAGTATATGTAAAGTGTATATTTATGTATAAAATATTTATCTATTTAAAAAGATAGTTTTTGATAAAAATAATGATCTAATAATAATAATAATAAGCTTATTAATATTAATAATAATAACTGTAGTTTTTAAATGAAACGAAAAGTTTGATAATAATAGTAACGAAAATAATACTTTTGATAAAAATACAGAATACTTAATGTTCATAATAATAATAATAACAATAATGATAATAATAATAATAATAATAATAATAATAATAATAATAATAATAATAATAATAATAATAATAATAATAATAATAATAATAATAATAATGATAACAAAAATAATAATAATACTTTTGATGGTAATACTTGATGCCTATTAATAATTAATAATAATAATTATAACAATCCTTTTTACGAATGGTAATCTTGATAGTAATACTTTTGTTAATAATAATAATACGTCTAAAATGATATTGATACTTAATACAAATGATAATATTAATGGTTATTGATAATGCTAAAAACGAACATATATTTCATAGCATTATTCCTCAAGAAAGACAAGCTTTTAGTTGCAATTGTTCTATTTACAAGTGATATTCGTTTAAATGATAAAAGGTGAAGACAAAAGACAGATTCGACGAATTGAAGACGCAAACGACCAAAAAGCTCAAAAGTCCAAAAGACAATCAAAAAGGTTCCAATTATTGATAAGAAACGTCTCGAAATTACAAGAGTACAAGATTCAAAACGCAAAGTACAAGATATTAAATTGTACGCAAGGACGTTCGAAAATCCGGATCCGGGACCAGAGTCAACTCTTAACGCTCGACGCAACGGACTAAAAATTACAAATTAACTATGCATATAAATATAATATAATATATAATTAATTATATTAATTATATATATATTATATATATATTATAAAACCGTCGGCAGAGAAAGACTCCAAGGGTGTGAGCTGTAAATTCATCCTCCGCGACTCGCGGAGTTTGAAGAGGCTTTTGCCGCGAGTCGCGGAGCCCTAAATTTGAAAACTGCCTATAAAGCCAACCGAATTCTGATCAAAAACCATATCTTTTTCTTCTCTTATCATACGTAAAATTTATATATATATATATAATTTATATTTTAATTTTAATTTTAATTCTAATAATAAGGGTATGTTAGCGAATGTTGTAAGGGTGTAAGTCGAAATTCTGTCCGTGTAACGCTACGCTATTTTTAAATCATTGTAAGTTATGTTCAACCTTTTTATATTGATGTCTCGTAGCTAAGTTATTATGATGCTTATTTAAAACGAAGTAATCATGATGTTGGGCTAATTACTAAAATTGGGTAATTGGGCTTTGTACCATAATTGGGGTTTGGACAAAAGAACGACACTTGTGGAAATTAGACTATGGGCTATTAATGGGCTTTATATTTGTTTAACTAAATGATAGTTTGTTAATGTTAATATAAAGATTTACAATTGGGCGTCCCTATAAATTACCATATACACTCGACTGGACACGATGGGCGGGGTATTTATATGTACGAATAATCGTTCATTTAACCGGACACGGGAATGGATTA
This sequence comes from Rutidosis leptorrhynchoides, assembly GCF_046630445.1. Lineage (NCBI taxonomy): Eukaryota > Viridiplantae > Streptophyta > Magnoliopsida > Asterales > Asteraceae > Rutidosis > Rutidosis leptorrhynchoides. Next base: position 695,206,760 of record NC_092333.1, on the reverse strand, counting down.
ATAGCCACTAGAATAATTAAAACAGGGGTGAAATTACATTCAAGGGTAATTGGTGTAATTGTTAACAAAGTAGTAAAACCTTGGTTTACACGTAGTCGATAACCTGGTGTATTCATTAAACAAAGTATTAAAACCTTGTTACAATTCGAATCCCCAATTAGTTGGAATATTTAACTTCGGGTATAAGAATAATTTGACGAGGACACTTGCACTTTATATTTATGACTGATGGACTGTTACGGACAAAAACCAGACGGACATATTAAATAATCCAGGACAAAGGACAATTAACCCATGGGCATAAAACTAAAATCAACACGTCGAACATCATGATTACGGAAGTTTAAATAAGCATAATTCTTTTATTTCATATTTAATTTCCTTTATTTTATATTTAATTGCACTTCTAATTATCGCACTTTTATTTATTGTTATTTAATCGCACTTTTAATTATCGTACTTTTTAATTATCGCAATTTTATTTTATCGCACTTTTATTATTCGCAATTTCATTATCGTTATTTACTTTACGCTTTAATTTAAGTCTTGTATTTATTTTATATTTTACATTAGGTTTTAACTGCGACTAAAGTCTTAAAATCGACAAACCGGTCATTAAACGGTAAAAACCCCCTTTATAATAATAATATTACTTATATATATATATTTGTATTTTTATAAAAGTAAACTAATATAGCGTTGAGCTTTGTTTAAAGATTTCCCTGTGGAACGAACCGGACTTACTAAAAACTACACTACTGTACGATTAGGTACACTGCCTATAAGTGTTGTAGCAAGGTTTAAGTATATCCATTCTATAAATAAATAAATATCTTGTGTAAAATTGTATCGTATTTAATAGTGTTTTCTGCTAAAATTAATAAACTATTTTATATACACCTCGCATAACATCAAGTATTTTTGGCGCCGCTGCCGGGGAACACTCTTAAACGCCGGAAGCGCAACGCTAATATATAAATAAAAAAAAAGATTTTTTGTTTACTTTTATTAAAATTCGCTTTTGTAAAAAATACGTTTTAAATATTCGAAAATATAAAAAGAAAAAAAAAACAAAAATATAAGTATTTTTTTTTTTTTTTTAATATTTAAGTTTTATAAGTTTCTTTATTCTTATTTTAATTTATAAAAATATAAATTTTATTAAATATCTTTTATTTATATAAAAATAGAAAACAGAAAATAAAAAAAAATAAATAAAGAAAAAACGCGTCGAATTTGAAACCTGTCATCTGAAATTTGAAACCCCGCGACTCGCGGGGTTTGATGCAATAAATGCCGCGACTCGTGGAGACTTTCTGACAGGCGACAAAAAAACCCTAATCGAGCATTAATTACGGTTTATTATTAATTATAATTATTATTTAACCCTAATTATTATTATTATTATTATTAGTTTTATTTTTACTTTTACTTTTTATTTAATTTATGTATTTAGTATTAATTAGTTTTATTAAATTTTAAAATTAGTAGTTTTATTTAATATAAAAATAATATTTTTATAAAAATTGTACTTTTTACAACTTTTTGTATATTTTTATATTTTGTCCCTTTTTAATCATTGTAGCATAACTTTTGTATTTTTAGCTCATATTTAATTTTAAATTTAGTTTTTGCTATAGTTATTTTTACTCCTAGATTTTTAGGCTTTGCCGTAGAATTCCTTAAGTACTTTTTCTTTAGACTAAGATTTAGGTACTTTAGAATTTTGCGACGCCTTTTTAAGTTTTAGTTTCTTTTTAAGTTATTTTCATTTGGGATTTAGTTTTTCCTGTAAGCTTTAATATTTTTAGACCTTTTACTATGTATCAATTATCATTCCAATTAGTAATTTCAATTTGCGATTATAATTTTAAGTTAGTTGTAGTAATAAGGTTAGGTTAGTCAAGTATTTTTAAGTTTTTATAAGTTTCTTTTATTTTTCCGTCACCTTTTATTTTTCAACCATTTTTTCTTTTTCGACCTTTTTCGACGAACTCTTTGTCTTTCTTATTTCTCGCCATTCTAGTTTTTAGGACTTAGAATTTTTTTCTACTTCTTATCTAAATTTCTTAAAATTACGAAAATTTATTTTAAGTGGTTAAATTGATAGACATCAAAATTTTCTGGTTCGTAGTAATAGTTGGATTTGTACGTGGACCGGGTTATTGGAGCCAAACAGTCCTCAATTATATTGAGACCAAACGAATCCTGCCCCTCTGCTGCATCTTTTGGCTATTCGAAACGTGGGCAAAATCAGAAAAGTCTATTAATTGGATAACTTATTATAATTTTTCTTTCCTTTTAAAAACTAATAGGATATTCAGTGAATGCACCGAGCAAGACGTTCATCACCTTTTGTACGTTCACCACCTGTAACTAGATCAAGACATTTAGCAAATATAACCGCCGTTGATTTTTCTTTAGAATCATCATCCAGTCGACCAAGTACTTCAGTTCAAATTTCCGATAATCCATTTTTTGAACCCGACATCACAATTGAGAATCCGGAGAATATTCAGGAACGGTTCGTAGATCCTGAACCATTAAACTTTCCTCCGGAGCCACCAATCATTCAAACAGAGATTGTTGAGGAACGAACCATTAAATCAGAATCATCTAGTGATACCGATTCAACAAATTCAATTATGGAGAATCTGGAACCTTTAAGTATGGAAGACCGAATGAGAGCTAAATGCACTGGCCAAGGTCACGCAATTACTCATCCAGACATTAATGCGCCAGATTATGAAATCAAAGGACAAATTCTACACATGGTGACTAATCAATGCCAATTTAGTGGTGCGCCGAAGGAAGATCCAAATGAACATCTACGTACCTTTAATAGGATCTGCACACTATTTAAAATCCGAGAAGTGGAGGATGAACAGATATATCTCATGTTATTTCCCTGGACTTTAAAGGGAGAAGCCAAAGATTGGTTGGAATCGTTACCTGAAGGGGCGATTGATACATGGGACGTTTTAGTTGAAAAATTTCTTAAACAATTCTTTCCTGCATCTAAAGCCGTAAGACTTCAAGCAGAAATTGTTACGTTCACACAGAAACCAAATGAAACTCTATATGAGGCGTGGACAAGATATGGAAAGTTGTTAAGAGGATGTCCGCAACATGGTTTAGACACCTGTCAAATAGTACAAATATTCTACCAAGGATGCGACATCATTACAAGAAAAGACATAGATATAGCAGCTGGTGGTTCGATTATGAAGAAAACCGAAACTGATGCTTACAAAATTATTGATAATACTGCTTCCCACTCACATGAGTGGCACCAAGAAAAAGATATCATTAGATCATCTAAAGCAGCTAGAGCCGATTCTAGCCATGACTTAGATTCCATTTCCGCAAAGATAGATGCTGTGGAGAGACGAATGGAAAAGATGACTAAGGATATTCACTCAATACGAATTAGTTGTGAGCAGTGTGGAGGACCACATTTGACAAAAGATTGTCTCAGTATTGAATTAACAATGGAACAAAGAGAGAATATTTTATACATAAACCAAAGGCCTGGAAATAATTATCAGAATAATTATCAACCGCCAAGACCGATTTACAATCAAAACCAGAATTATAACCGAAATATTCCATACAACAGCCAACAAGGTCCTAGCAATCAACAAGTATCCAATAATACTTACAATCAGCAAAGACCTAATTTTCAAAACAAACCACCACAACAAACCGATGATAAAAAGCCGAATTTAGAAGATATGATGACGAAGCTAGTTGAAACTCAAACGCAGTTTTTCACATCTCAAAAACAAACTAATGAACAAAATGCTCAAGCATTTAGAAATCAACAAGCTTCTATTCAAAATCTGGAACAAGAAGTAAGTAACCTAGCAAGGTTAATAGGTGAAAGAAAACCGGGAAGTCTACCTAGTGATACAAATGCTAACCCCAGGAATGAAACAGCTAAAGCTATTACCACAAGAAGTGGTACAACACTTAAACCACCTGAAATACCTGTAACTTCTGATGAAACTATTCCTACTCCACAAGAACCACAACCTGATCAAGATAAGGAAAAAGAACCGGTAGTTGAAAAGATTAATGAAGATAACACAGCTAAGGCTAAACCTTATGTTAAACCATACCAACCACCACTTCCTTACCCGAGTAAAATGAAGAAAGAAAAACTTGAAGCCGAGCAATCCAAATTTTTGGATATGTTTAAACAGATAAATGTAAATCTTCCTTTCATTGATGTGATTTCAGGAATGCCAAGATATGCTAAATTCTTGAAAGATCTAATCTCAAATAGAAAGAAAATGGAAGAACTCTCGGCTGTTACTATGAATGCTAATTGTTCAGCAGTGCTGTTGAATAAGATACCAGAAAAACTATCTGATCCAGGAAGTTTCACAATTCCATGTTTTCTGGGTAGTCTTAGTTCAATAGAAGCATTGGCAGACTTAGGTGCTAGTATAAATCTAATGCCGTATTCACTATACGCTAAACTAGACCTTGGAGAATTGAAACCAACTAGAATAAGCATACAACTAGCCGATAGATCAATAAAATATCCTAGAGGGATAATGGAGAACATGCTAGTTAAAATTGGTACTTTAGTATTTCCAGTAGATTTTGTTGTTTTGGACATGGAAGAAGATTCTCAAGTTCCTCTCATATTAGGAAGACCATTCTTAAACACGGCTAAAGCAATGATAGACGTGTTCGGTAAGAAATTGACCCTAAGTATAGAGGATGAGAGTGTTACCTTTTCAGTTGATAGAGCAATGCAACAACCACAATCTGCAGATGATACATGTTATTATATTCAAACTATAGATGCACATGCAGAATTATTAGAAGAATTTCCAGAATTACAAGGAACAGGAGAATGTTCTTTAGGAGAAGGTAATGAACCAATTGATGAAGCTGAAATGTTAGCTACACTTATAGCTAATGGATATGAACCAACAACAGAAGAAATTCAAATGCTAAAAGAAGAAGACAGATATCGATATAAATCATCGATAGAAGAACCTCCGAAATTAGAGTTAAAGCCACTTCCAAACCATTTGGAATACGCTTATTTACATGGTGAATCTGAATTACCTGTAATAATATCGTCTTCTCTTACTGAAAATGAGAAATCACAACTCATTTCTGTGTTGAAAGCTCATAAACCAGCCATTGCATGGAAGATTCATGATATTAAAGGAATAAGTCCTTCGTATTGCACACATAAAATCCTTATGGAAGAAGGTCATAAAACGTATGTGCAACGCCAACGAAGACTAAATCCTAATATGCAAGATGTAGTTAAGAAAGAGATTATTAAACTGCTAGATGCAGGTCTGATATATCCAATTTCTGATAGTCCATGGGTAAGCCCAGTTCAATGCGTACCTAAGAAGGGTGGCATGACTGTCATTACAAATGAGAAAAATGAGCTTATTCCTACTAGGACTGTAACAGGATGGCGTGTATGTATTGATTATAGAAAATTAAATGACGCCACCAGAAAAGATCACTTTCCCTTACCTTTCATAGATCAAATGTTGGAAAGATTAGCCGGAAATAGTTACTATTGTTTTCTAGATGGATTTTCCGGATATTTTCAAATTCCAATAGCACCCGAGGATCAAGAGAAAACCACATTCACGTGCCCTTATGGTACTTTTGCTTACAAACGCATGCCATTTGGACTTTGCAACGCCCCTGCAACCTTTCAAAGGTGTATGATGGCGATTTTTCACGACATGATAGAAGAATGCATGGAAGTATTCATGGATGACTTTTCAGTCTTCGGTGATACATTTAAATCATGTCTAGTTAATCTGGAACGAATGCTAATTAGATGCGAAAAATCAAATCTAGTACTTAATTGGGAGAAATGCCATTTCATGGTTAAAGAAGGCATCGTTCTTGGACATAAAATTTCAAAAGAAGGAATTGAAGTGGATAGAGCTAAAGTAGATGTAATTGCTAAACTTCCACATCCCACAAATGTTAGAGGAGTTAGGAGTTTTCTAGGGCATGCCGGTTTTTACCGACGTTTCATAAAAGATTTTTCTAAAATTGCCACTCCTATGAATAAACTCCTAGAAAAGGATGCTCTATTCATCTTTTCGGATGAGTGTATCAAATCTTTTAAGATTCTTAAAGAAAAACTCACTAATGCGCCGATCATGATAACACCAAATTGGAATCTACCATTTGAACTAATGTGCGATGCAAGTGATTTTGCAATGGGAGCCGTTTTAGGACAAAGGATTGAAAAACGATTTCAACCTATATATTATGCTAGTAAGACGTTACAAGGAGCACAAACAAACTATACAACTACTGAAAAAGAACTCCTTGCTATTGTCTTTGCTTTTGACAAATTTCGATCATATCTCGTTCTAGCAAAAACGGTGGTCTATACCGACCATTCTGCTCTTAGATACCTATTTTCAAAACAAGATGCTAAACCAAGATTAATCCGTTGGATCTTACTCTTACAAGAGTTTGATATTGAAATCCGAGATAAAAGAGGAGCAGAAAATCTCGCCGCTGATCATCTTTCTCGTCTTGAAAATCCTGAGTTAGAAGTTCTAAATGAATCGGCCATACAAGACAACTTTCCTGATGAATATCTATTGAAGATAGATTATAAAGAAATCCCATGGTTTGCAGACTATGCAAACTACTTAGTTTGTGGATTCCTTGAAAAAGGATTATCGTACCAAAGACGAAAGAAATTCTTCAGTGATATAAAAAACTATTTCTGGGAAGATCCACATCTGTTTAAAAGTTGTCCCGATGGAATAATACGCCGATGTGTATTTGGAGATGAAGCTATTAAAATTTTAAACCATTGTCACACAGGACCAACAGGAGGGCATTATGGGCCTCAACTAACAGCAAGAAAAGTTTATGAAGCTGGATTCTATTGGCCTACAATTTACAAAGACGCACACCTTCTTTGCAAATCTTGTGATGCATGTCAAAGGGCCGGAAAAATAAGTCAACGTGATGAAATGCCACAAAATGTCATCCAAGTATGTGAGGTATTTGACATTTGGGGTATTGACTTTATGGGTCCATTTCCAAAATCTCATAATAATCTATATATACTCGTAGCCATTGATTATGTATCTAAATGGGCGGAAGCACAAGCTCTCCCAACTAACGATGCACGAGTTGTAGTCAACTTTTTAAAACGTCTTTTTGCAAGGTTTGGAACACCGAAAGCTTTAATAAGTGATCGGGGTACTCATTTCTGTAATAATCAACTTGAGAAAGTTCTTAAAAGATATGGAGTAACTCATAAAATCTCCACCGCATATCATCCACAAACAAGTGGACAAGTTAAAAATACCAACCGAGCTTTAAAACGTATTCTAGAGAAAACCATAGGATCAAATCCGAAGGAATGGTCCATTAAATTGGAGGATGCACTCTGGGCTTTTAGAACAGCCTACAAAACTCCAATTGGAACCACACCTTTTAGACTTGTTTATGGAAAAGCATGTCATCTTCCAGTAGAAATTGAACACAAAGCATTTTGGGCTTTGAAGACATGTAATCTTGATTTACATGAAGCCGGACGTCTACGATTAAGTCAACTAAATGAATTAGAAGAATTAAGACATGAAGCATACGAAAATTTGTTAATCTATAAAGAAAGAACGAAGAAATGGCATGATAAAAGAATCAGAAGTTCAAAAGAATTTAAAGAAGGAGACAGAGTTCTTCTTTTCAATTCACGATTCAAGTTATTTCCTGGAAAATTGAAATCAAGATGGTCTGGACCATTCATAGTCAAAAGAGTTTTCCCATACGGAACGATAGAATTGATAAATTCAAATGGGATTGAATTTAAAGTTAATGGTCACAGAGTTAAACATTACATACATGGTCCGATGGAAGTCGACAACGAAGTTAATCACAATTTCGACACCACAGCTAACTAAATGTGGGGAGAATCAAGTCTTTAAAGGATAATATGTATTTCTGTTAGAGTTAGATTGTCTGTTTTCGTGTAGTTCTCGAAAATGGAACTCGAATGGTCTTTCCCTAGCAGACCCTAAAGAACTAGTCTTCTCCCCCCATTCTGAATTTTTAATTTTTTTTAGGTTTTTACAAAATGAAGACTGCCTGTGAACTAAACCATGGTCTAATGCTACACGCTTTGATCACTAAAAGAAATAATGACATACTCCCGAGTGAAATAGTATCAGTAATCAGAGAAAGAATGGACGGAGTTAGAAAAGAATCCAGATGCGAAGATAATAAGTTACAATTTGGTAAAGGAAAATCAAAATCCGCAGCGAAAAGAAGAGCACGACACCTAGAAAGATGTCACAAATGCGGAAAATGGTCACATGGAGGTAAATGTTCAAATAATCAAACCTATTCAAATACCGAATTTGTTACTTTATGCAGAGACGGACCGTTCATATGTTTAGAAGAAAAGACACTGAATGCTCGAGGTTACGCCTATGTAGCCATGGAAAACCAATTAAACCGACTATCTTATGAATGGGATAGATCATATAACTAAGAAATCTATTTCACAGGTATGTCTGTACAGTTTTTATTTTTATTTTTATTTTTAACCTTTTGATAATAAACGCTAATTTGTTCGCTAAAAAGTATTAAATTGGTATTGAATAAAATTAGGTTTGGCGACCGAAATTATTGATATCATTCAAAAATTTATTACATCACTGCGAAATTTAACGTTTATTCTTAAGGTATAAATATCTTTAAACAATCAACTCAAAATATTTCAAAAATTCGTCATGAGTTAAATTAGGTCTTGGAACCGAAATTACTTTACCGAAAAGAGGGGCGCATATTTTTGATAATATTTGATTGATTAAAGTGGGATAAAAAGACAAAAAGATTTTTAATTTTATTTTTACCATATTTTTTAAATTAATATTTAAATCTTAAATTAATATTGTAAACTTTATAAAAACAATATATTTAAAATTGTAAATATTTGAAAAATTAATATAAGTTTGATATGAATTTATAAATTTTTAAATTAAGTTTGGTGTGAATTTTTAATTTTTAAAATATTAATTTTTAATTTTACGCATTTCAAATTTTAAGTTTGGTGTGAATTTTTAATATTAATTTTGAATTTTATATTTAAGTTGTGTTAATTTAAAAATAAAAATTTACTTTATCTCATTTAAGTTAAGAATATGATTTTTAAAATTCGTCGTAAGTTGAAGACTAGGTCTTTGAACCGAAATTGCTTTACCCAAGGGAGGGACGAGAACTTTTATTATCATTATTTTTAATCTTTTTGATTTAAAGTATGCCAAAAATATTGAAAAAAAACCCAAAATCTTAGCTTTTAAAACAATCGCTACAAAAAGACAATTTTTAAAATTTTGTCGAGGGACGGACTAGGACATCGATCCGAAACGACCTCGTCCTAAATAACAAGGGAAACAAAATTTTAAAATTAATTACTTAATTGTTTTAATAAGTTAATGATTATAAAAAAAAAAAAAAATATACCAAACTCCGCGAGTCGCGGAGTTTGGAGGGTAAATCCCCGCGACTCGCGGGAGGACTGGATTACAGAAAAAAAAATAAGAGCTGCAACAGCTCAGTTTCACACTCCACACCCAAAAATACTGCGAACATAACCCCGAAAATACACGAAAAACACCCCAAAAAATCCCAATTTTTAACCGTTAATCACCAAATTTTTTGCTAAAATCATGTTGAGAAGGATGCTATCTAAGAATTACTCAAGAAAAACGGTAAATTTCTACACCTAAACACCATTTAATTCGAAATTTGATGTTCTTGAGCTATTTTTTCCCCAATTTGATTTTGATGCTTTTTAGTGTAATTAGATTTAAATTGTTTATGTATTATGCTTGTAAAACCTAGATTGATGCTGTTTAACATGATTAGAAGCCTTAAACTTCAAATTTTGAGTAATCTAGGGTTTGTGTTCTTGAGCAAATTTGGGGCTTTTTGATATAAACAGGTTATGGCCGATTTTTGTCATGAATTGTTGCTAAATTGAGTAGTGTAACATGTCTAGGTAGTTAAATGATCCAAACTTTGAGCCTAAACATGATTTTGAGAATTAAAGTGGACTTTTTCAAGTCCAAAATTCATGAACTTGATTTTTGAAAGATAATGCCATTTGAGACTTGTTTGATTGCTAGTAATGATTATTTTGACATGTTATTTGAGTTGAATGCTTATGAACTTGGCGAACATTTTTGTATATGCTTATTTGAAAAAGTGTAGATTTGATAAAAATGTGAAAATGAGCTTAAGTTTGATATAAATTGATAATGTCATTGTAATTATTTTGATTGATAATTTTGCTGACACTAATGCATATTTGGATGCACAAAAATTGTGTTTGATGTGTTTTGCAGAATGAAAGGGGTGAATCTTCATTCCAAGCCCGCAATGCTCCTGCTGAGAATTTGGAACAACAGGAGGTGGATAACTACTACAAGCAGGATATACCTCATCCAATCATGACCTTTTCTGATATGCACTTGGAAGAGTTGCACCCGAACCTGAGATTTGACAGACTTTGGATAGATTATCCAAAATATCAACGGGGTTTGCATACTCTTCATTCTAAGGTTGTTGAGGTACCGAGGGTCATAGAATGGGGACCCTTAGAAGCTGTAGAATTGGCCGGGCCAATTAGGGAATTACTTGTACAGAGGTATGGTAATTCTTCTTTTAATGACTGGATATGTTTATTCACCATACGTAGACCTGTATATAAAGTATGGTGTGAAGAATTGTTATGTAGTATAGAGTTGAATGATCGGGTAGCTAGTTTAACCGATCGTTCTTTTATTAGATTTTTGTTAGGCGGTTCGATGCGCCACATGTCTTTACTGGACATGGCTCAGGCTTTACGTATATATACGCCTGAGGAGTTAGCGTCTACCGATTGTAGAGGATTGATACTAAACGGTAGAAAGATAGATGAAAATTTTGATACACACGGTGTGTGGAGTTAAATGACAAGCCATCACCGTTTCAAAGGGGGAAATTACTCTTATTTGGATATAGATAGAGCCGAATTAAGAGTGATACATAGGTTTTTAGCCAATTCGATTACACAAAGGGGTAAGAACAAGGAAAAAGTAAATGAACAGGATTTGTTTTACCATATGTGTATTCGAGACCCACAAAGCGCTGTAAGTATACCATATTGTGTGGGTTATTATTTATCAGCTATGGTTCGGGGGATGCGACCACATAGCATAATAGGAGGTGGTATTTTTATTACTTTGATTGGTGAATATCTCGGTGTGGATATAAGTCGGGGGGGATTATTACTAGAAGAGCCGGAACCCCGCGATACTATAGGTTTAAATGTATACCATGGTGCGAAAGTTTTGAAGAGGCAAAATAACGCCGCAGTACGATACCATGGTAGACATCCACAGGTGGAGAGAAACCAGCAGCAAGGTAATGTAGGAGGGGGGAATGAGATGCAAGAAATGCATAGGTTTATAGCTTCTCAGGAATACGAAAATGCTAGACAGAGAGCATTTGAAGATTGGCAAGTTCATCAGAACCAGATCATAGCTCATTGCCAACATATAGGTAGAAACTATATTCCTACACCGAAACCCATCTTCCCTCCTTGGTCTATAGAGATGCAGCCACCATATCCTACGTATGACCCTGCCGAAGCATTCTATAGCACTTATGGTTATGCCTGGAACCCCTATTGGTACCAATATCATCCTTAGTTTACTTATTATTTTTTATTATTTTGTAATTTGTAATTATTGATACGTTTAATACTTTTGTTAATATTGTAATCATTTTTATAATTATCTAACTTTTATTCTTAGATTTTAATAATTTTTGAACGTGGGGTAATATACCAAACTTCAAAAATATGTATATATGTTTGCAGTTTATCTTATGTACACAACAGGGTAAAACAACGCATTTTCAAAGACTGGCATTAAGTTCAGCAAAAGCAACTAATTTTGACGAAAAGATGCAAAATATATGTGAAATAACAACAAGACGGAATGAACAAATGACGTGCACCATTTATCATTCAAACAATCAAACGACAATATGTTTGAAACTTTGGTAAAATTTAATCATTTTTCTGCGCTAATCACCCTCAATAATTTAAATTATTTCTGATTTCTTGCAAATGAGGGCATTGCAAGATCTTAAGTGTGAGAAGGGGTTAAATTCTTTTGGATTTTAAAAATTTTTTTATTTAAACACTTGGTTACCATTAAAAATGCTAGTAACGCAGTAGTTGTGTTAGAATCTAGTGCTCTCCGATAACAAGGAACAGCCCTAGTCTTATATACTGACTACCCACTTCTAGTAAATTTTTCATAATTTTTAACAAAATGGATTCAAAATCATGTTTATACATATTTATGAACGATTAAAACTAGGTCATTGAACCGAAATTATTGTTACCTCGGAAAGGACATAAATTGAGAAACAAACTAAAATGTTAAAATTCATTTAAAATGGAATAGAGGACGATAAAAAGGAAAATAAAAGCCAAGTGTGGGAAAATTTACCAAGTTATTTTAAACATATGTCACATATATCTGTAACAAATAACTGAAAATACTTTTGCTTTGGACTAAACTAAACTGTTTTACCCGATAAAAGAAAAGAAGAGATGGATCTACACGATGAATCAATTCCATCATTAAAAGGAAGTAAAGTCTTCCGAAAAAGACACGCGCTTCTTGATTTAGGTCATGAAGTTGTCGTCCAGACCAGCTGTAGGTTGACGAAAAATCTAGAAAAGTCATCACTAAAATCGGCTGGAAATCCACGGACCTCAGCATCAAACAGGGTTACCATGTGGTCAGATTTATCCTAACCATGAGAAGGATTTATCTCGTACAATGGGGGGGCACCATGCAAATTAGCTGGATAAGACTAATGAATCAGATCCCCAGAAAGGATAATCTCCTTAAAGATTAAAAATCAGCTTTTAAGACTGATATTACTCAATCCTAGAGATTGACCTTAAAGATTGAGAATTACAAACTCATGGAATTCGATGATATCTAAACTCGAGCTTAAACGAGAAAATATTTTGATCAAAATTATAAACCGATTTGTTTTCTGAAAACCCTATTTTCAATGCGTTCATTACCATTGAACGTAAAATCCTAGGAATTCACCTGGAATTCATTAGGTCACCTGAACTAAATCGGGTGTCAACCGTAAGAACGGTGGTTGCATAGCATGGTCAAAGACAGGACCTTGTGCCAGACCGAAAAATTATAAGGGTGAGCTTTACTATTGCTCCTACCAAGGATAGTAATTGCGTCCGACACGTTATAGACCATAATCAAAAGCATGTCACGGGACATTGCCTTAACAGTTGCTTGTTCAACGCTTTCCTTTACAACCGGACGGTAGTTTGCCGAAAGGTAATATACGGAACAAGTAAACTGGACGTGTTGCTCTCCTAATACAAGGTTAGCAAGTGGGTGACACAAAACAGCAAGTTTTGAGCTAAAATTTTCAATTTTGAAACCCACCAAACCCACAAAAATATTTTGCAAACACCGGTAAAGGGTTATCCCGGAAAACTTATCTAGGGTAAAAACTAGATTTCAAAAGATCAAATGTTTTCATAAAGATCCAATTTCCTTAATGGATCTAAATTTTTATAGTCATGTGGGACTGTAAACCATATCGTTACTACCATTGTTTATACCGCCGTATAGAAATCACTGATGTACAAAGTGTGAAGAATAAAGAAGTGATTCTAGTATTTCAAAACAATATTGCTTGAGGACAAGCAACGCTCAAGTGTGGGAATATTTGATAATGCTAAAAACGAACATATATTTCATAGCATTATTCCTCAAGAAAGACAAGCTTTTAGTTGCAATTGTTCTATTTACAAGTGATATTCGTTTAAATGATAAAAGGTGAAGACAAAAGACAAATTCGACGAATTGAAGACGCAAACGACCAAAAAGCTCAAAAGTACAAAAGACAATCAAAAAGGTTCCAATTATTGATAAGAAACGTCTCGAAATTACAAGAGTACAAGATTCAAAACGCAAAGTACAAGATATTAAATTGTACGCAAGGACGTTCAAAAATCCGGAACCGGGACCAGAGTCAACTCTTAACGCTCGACGCAACGGACTAAAAATTACAAATTAACTATGCATATAAATATAATATAATATATAATTAATTATATTAATTATATATATATTATATATATATTATAAAACCGTCGGCAGAGAAAGACTCCAAGGGTGTGAGCTGTAAATTCATCCTCCGCGACTCGCGGAGTTTGAAGAGGCTTTTGCCGCGAGTCGCGGAGCCCTAAATTTGAAAACTGCCTATAAAGCCAACCGAATTCTGATCAAAAACCATATCTTTTTCTTCTCTTATCATACGTAAAATTTATATATATATATATATATAATTTATATTTTAATTTTAATTTTAATTCTAATAATAAGGGTATGTTAGCGAATGTTGTAAGGGTGTAAGTCGAAATTCTGTCCGTGTAACGCTACGCTATTTTTAAATCATTGTAAGTTATGTTCAACCTTTTTATATTGATGTCTCGTAGCTAAGTTATTATTATGCTTATTTAAAACGAAGTAATCATGATGTTGGGCTAATTACTAAAATTGGGTAATTGGGCTTTGTACCATAATTGGGGTTTGGACAAAAGAACGACACTTGTGGAAATTAGACTATGGGCTATTAATGGGCTTTATATTTGTTTAACTAAATGATAGTTTGTTAATGTTAATATAAAGATTTACAATTGGGCGTCCCTATAAATTACCATATACACTCGATCGGACACGATGGGCGGGGTATTTATATGTACGAATAATCGTTCATTTAACCGGACACGGGAATGGATTAATAGCCACTAGAATAATTAAAACAGGGGTGAAATTACATTCAAGGGTAATTGGTGTAATTGTTAACAAAGTAGTAAAACCTTGGTTTACACGCAGTCGATAACCTGGTGTATTCATTAAACAAAGTATTAAAACCTTGTTACAATTCGAATCCCCAATTAGTTGGAATATTTAACTTCGGGTATAAGAATAATTTGACGAGGACACTTGCACTTTATATTTATGACTGATGGACTGTTACGGACAAAAACCAGACGGACATATTAAATAATCCAGGACAAAGGACAATTAACCCATGGGCATAAAACTAAAATCAACACGTCGAACATCATGATTACGGAAGTTTAAATAAGCATAATTCTTTTATTTCATATTTAATTTCCTTTATTTTATATTTAATTGCACTTCTAATTATCGCACTTTTATTTATTGTTATTTAATCGCACTTTTAATTATCGTACTTTTTAATTATCGCAATTTTATTTTATCGCACTTTTATTATTCGCAATTTCATTATCGTTATTTACTTTACGCTTTAATTTAAGTCTTGTATTTATTTTATATTTTACATTAGGTTTTAACTGCGACTAAAGTCTTAAAATCGACAAACCGGTCATTAAACGGTAAAAACCCCCCTTTATAATAATAATATTACTTATATATATATTTGTATTTTTATAAAAGTAAACTAATATAGCGTTGAGCTTTGTTTAAAGATTTCCCTGTGGAACGAACCGGACTTACTAAAAACTACACTACTGTACGATTAGGTACACTGCCTATAAGTGTTGTAGCAAGGTTTAAGTATATCCATTCTATAAATAAATAAATATCTTGTGTAAAATTGTATCGTATTTAATAGTGTTTTCTGCTAAAATTAATAAACTATTTTATATACACCTCGCATAACATCAGTTATAATATTTATAATAATCATAATACTAGTAATAATTATAATGCTATTAAGTAGTAGTAATAACAATTAATATTAACAACAACATTAATAATAATAACAATAATAATAATAATAATCACAATAAGAATAAAAAAAAATTAGATAGAGAGATTACCTCCCAAAAGCTTTTCTAAAAAGATTGACCCGGACCGGGCTCGAACTCACAACCTTTTGCTAAATCCCCAACACCCTTAACCATATCTCTGTCTGAGTCCTTTCTGAATTACTACCCAAACTACTTAATATAACTCGTTTACTGTTTCTCCTTCAATTAAATTTAGAACCCGATTATCATCACATAACCCTTTTCTTCATATTGAAATTTGGTATGTGTCTCGGCCCAATAGAGCATCATAAATTGGATCATGGCTTAACTATAAAAATCGATACCCAATGCAAATCATATATGTACGGCCCAATCACCTAACATAGGATTATGTTCTTGATTAATTTTAATGGGACGGTTCCTTTTTCTATTAAAAGTATCAATACACAACAAATATTAGTGGGCACTTGAGTGAGATTATGTCTTTGTCTTTGTTGGCCATTACTCTTTATCCATCCCACTTGCTAAAAAAAACACGCCACATACTATATACAATAACCAAGTTGCCAAATCTTTAGAGCAATTATCCTTCCTTATTTCAATTTGCTAAAGGGTTCGATAGAAAAGAAAAAAAAAACAAATTTAACAGCGGCATTAATAGGTTGTTGTTAATGATGGTTTGGTGTGGTTTTTGTATCCGTAATAGACAAGAATCGAATGCAGGTATAGCAGCGGTATTAGATGGTTTATAGCAGCGATAACAAACAGTCTGTAGCAGCGACATAAGGCGGTGGTTTGCGAGGATTAACAGAAGTAAAAGTCTACGCAGCAGATTATAGTGGTGGCATATGGGGCTGACCAAAACAGAATAGTAAAGAGCAGCAGGTCATTTGATTTACAACAAGAACATAGTAGCAGTTATCATGAACGAATGAAACAACATAAACAAGTTTGATAGCAGTTACAGTAGCGTGTTTGTGTGGTGTTTTCGCTGTTAAAATGAAGTAGTAAGGAAGGGTTGAGGGTGATCGTGAGTGATGATTGTCATTGTGGGTGTTTAATGGTCGGAGGTAGTAGCAGTTTTGATGAAGATGATGGTTTGATAGAGTTCGATGATGGATTTGTTAGCAGACAGAATAAGCATAGTACCAGTAAAACAGTTAATTTATTTAGTTAAGTTTTCGTGGGTTTTTGTCGAACAAGGAGAAGAAGAAACAGTAATACCGGTTGTGGTTCGAACCAAAACAAAAATAAAGGTTGTCGACGGTTGTCTTGGTGGTAGTTTGAATCAGTGGTGATGGTAACATAAAATGAATCGAACGAGCACAATTTTAGCAGCAGTCCGATAGCTTTAGCAGTTATTGAAGATGGTTGAAGGTTGATGAAAGGTGGTGATTGTTAGTGTTTCTAGTTTAAGTGAGAGAGATGAGAAAGAGAAAGGTGACGGTGGAGGTGATCATGGAGTTAGTTGTTCATGAAGTGGTTGTTGGTGGTGACGGATTGTGTGATCACAGTCTTGACATGAGTGTTAACAAAAATCATGTGTAGCGGGTTGATGATCTGATGGTGTAAACATCAACAACAAGAATCGATGATAGTTGAACAATTAACAGACACAGCAATAACACTCATCGATAATGGATTGATTTCATGGTGATGTTTAAAGGTGATAATAATACATAAGAATGAATAAGAGATAGTGTTTGTCTGATATTGTGGTTTTCAATTTGAATGTAATTATGATATATTTGTATATAGTGATAGAGATAGAGATGATAATTGAATTATTTAAGTTAGTACACATGATTCCATGAGTTTTGTTTTGTATAGGAAATTGGAAATTCGATTTGTACTCTAGCAGACAGGAAAATCAATCAGAAGAAATAAAAAAAATAAAGTGATAGTGAGGTCTAACTGATTGTACGCTTTGTTTGAATTCTAATCCTACTATAGAATTTGAGATAAGAAACAAATTAGAAAAAGGGTGATGTTGAAATGAAACAGAATACGTATATGTATATGATTAGTATCTATATTGGAATCTAAATTTATAAAGAAATTATAATATTGATTATACATCCTTAATTTTTAATATTTATGTTAATAATAATAATGGAACTTAATAATAAATAAATTAATAAAAATGATAAAATTAATAGTTCTAATAAACATATTAATATTAAAAATACTAAGAATAATAATAATAACATAACAATTATATTTTTAACTTGTAATTACATTTAATATATTAATATTACAATTATATAACATTTATTTATATATTACAAATAATTATAAATTATATATATTTATATATATTCACTTTAATAATAGCTTAATTATTTTATTTATTGTTTTACATTCTTAATTCCAATTGATTAAAGTGTATTTTATTAATTCAAATTATTATATATACACTTTCATTTATATATATATATATATATATATATATATATATATATATATATATATATATATATATATATATATATATATATATATATATATATATCTACATAGTCATTTACACACAATTGTTCGTGAACCGTTGGGAATAGTCAAGGTCAAATGCATTCATGTAAACTGTTCTAAAGTTTTCGAGACATAACCTTACAGATTTTGCTTATCGTGTTGGAATCATATAATAATTAAAGTTTAAATTTGATCGGAAATTTCCGGGTCATCACAGTACCTACCCGTTAAAAGAAATTTCGTCCCGAAATTTGAGTGAGGTGGTCATGGCTAACAATAAAAATATTTTCATGACGAATATGAGTTGATGAATTGAGTTTTATCATCATTGAGTAACATGGATAAAACAATTCGATTACACGAAGAGTATAAGTGAGGCTATCGCAAAAGAGTGAAATGAGAAAATAATGTTTCGTCATATCCTTTGACGTAGATATGGTGGATTTGGAGGAAATCTTCGTGATAAGTTTTGATTCTTCGGTAATTAAGGAAATTAGGATCCTCTTTAAATGCGATCATCTGTTTTAATTGCTCTGTCGCATATTTTACTATAAATCCATTCCTTTCGTTTTCTTTATATTTTGGAGTTTCATACTTTTGTTTTCTCTTCCCGTCTTTAAGTCAAACGGATACTGGTTCAGAATTCGTAGGTATATATTTTGAGATAATCATAGTTAATGTTCTAAGAAGGAAATAGTACTGGCACGATCTTGATTTGGTAAATTACCAGAATATCCAGAAAGATAGAACTATCAAGAAAATATGTTCTTACTATGTTTGGAGATTGGGTAGAATGTAAGAGTCGTGTAAATGGCACATGATGATGGTACTGAGAATCATCACGTTCCATTAGAAACTCAACATGAATTACTGTAATATAATCACGTTGATCAAGTGTCATTATATTATACTAACTCATGCATCAGTTCCTAACACTACTTCAAAAACATTCATATTTTAAATTCGAAGGTTCGCAGAATATAGAAACTAAAACAGTTTCCCTTTATGAATTAATACGGATAGCGCAGAGAGATAATTAATATCGAACAAGAATATTTATGAAGATATCTTCAGAAATATTGAGGATATTAATAAAGAAAGGTACGATAATATCTTAGAATTTTAGATTCACGTGTGATGAAGAAATTCATTCACAATGATTTAGAACAATTATGGAACAAGGCCTTTGCTAAAGATTTCATCAGAAACAGAATCATCTGGATTCTTTATGTACAAGTTTAGTCCTTGTGATTTGTTCAGAGTCTCCTTCATGGTTTGCTCAATCCGGTTTCCAGTTCCAACTTTTCTGAGCTTTGCCAATATACTATTCTTTATCTTTATACCTTCGACGGTTAAGGTCGTGTACATTTTTTGTTGCTTCATTCAATGTTTCAAAATTCAAAGTATTGATTCATAGACTGAGTGCTTTTTCAGAATTTCAGAATGTAAGATCATAATTCTAAGAGATAAATGTTATATGTGTACATATAACTGTTGATGTAGAAACGCTGTGAGATTCAAATTACTGATTGCTGATTTTTTTGTAATTGGTATGACAATTCTTGTTATAAGATATGGATGAGTATATGGTAAGGTTTTAATGGACAACCATAATGGTTCTTCGGATAGACTTAAGTCAATGAGTAATGAAGTTGCTGCTAAGTTTTCTGATGATGTGATGGGATATAAGCGGTTCTCTGGTAACGTTGATGAAAGGCAAACTTATATATCAAGGTTATAATAGAGTTTATTCGAACGAAAGGTCGATGTTGATTTGCTGGAGCTGTGATAAAATTAGCTAATTTGGGAAAGGATTGCAAAGTTATTTTCGGTAATAACAATGCTAAAGGCTCTGACACAGGTACGTGTAGTTGGATCATCCTCGATTGAGGTGTTTCCAAGATTCGTGAAAGGTTTGAACGCGGATTGTAATCGTCAAGATACAAATTAGGTTTAAGATGAAATCAAGTGGCAACTTGAAAAAAAATTGTTTAGTTTCATAAGTTATAATCAATATTTTAATTCATTTTAATTGTCCACTGTTGGTAGGTCCTCAGTTGATTAGTCCACAGTTAGCTAGGAACAGTTAGCTAGGATTTTGTTAGCGTGGATCCTTAACAAAATTTCTCATAGTTGTTTTGTTTGTTTCTAAAAAATTTTTATTCCGTCAAATGTTTTCTTCATTATGCCACTTTTTGGATTCTGATAGTTCAAAATCCGAATATGAAATTGAACTTGGATGAAAATAGTTATTCTTTGGTGAACGGATACGTATATGTGTGAATTTGAGCAGTGTTGTTAATGACTGTTGAATCTGAATTGAAGAATGTACGGTGTAACTTATTAATGTGAAAACTAAATATTCCTCTGGTATTACCTACCAGTTAAAATATTTTCATCATTAACAGTTTGTATGAAAGAATTTTTAATCACAATCTTTATGAAAAAATATATACATATATATTTTCTTCAGATGTAATTATGGATTTAATGAGTCAATATAATATTAGACTTATTTGTTTTTCGATTGGAGCTAGAATAAGTAATCTCCAAAACTATTAGGAACCACATATTCTTCGCAGAATATTGATGAAGTTATGGATCAATACCTCATCGTTAATTATTAGGTTCCACATATTCTTCATAGAATATTAATGAAGTTATGGTTCAATACTTCATTGTTAATTGATGTTGGTACTCCTTGGTATCCATGGTGCGTATGATGTTGATGTTCGTGGAACAGATTGTGAAATTGAGACTTAGGATGCGAATGTTGTTGTTGGTGGTACTGTTGATGCCGGTAGTGTTGCTGAAGCTGGTACATTTTACACCATACTTTTCACGGCTACAACTCGGGTGCGAAGCTCGTTGACTTCTTCGATTACTCGGGGATGATTGTCGGTCGTAACAAATGAATGAATAAGGTTTAAAATTTGAGATAGTATATAATCATGGCGAGATATTCGGTAATGAGGGTGAAAATGGTGTTTCGGATTGGTTCGCCGGTGAATGCTTCAGGTTCATCGCCAAGAGGTGAATTCGGTTGATGGAAAGTATCGTTTTCTTCTCGTCTCCAATGATTAAGTCGACTACGAACTCATCAGATGAATTGGGGATGGCTGATTGATTGATTCATTCTGGTTATACTGTTTTCGAAGTTCGAGTGGAAATCCATATCGGAATAGCTGTCGGAATAATTATCAGAATAGCTATCAGAATCTGAGGGACTCGAACTGGTTGAGGGATTCATCTCGTACGATCAGATGAAGGATTTTCGATAAGAAATAGATTATAGGATGTAGATTAGTACCCTTCAATACATAATTTACATATGCATATATAATACTAAAATTCCATAAGTTACGGAGGAATTTACAGAAGTTGTCAGGCAAAGTCTATAGTAACAGATACGCTAAAATATGAATTTTTGTCTATACACTATTCATGCAGTCATTGCAGTAAGATGTGTCTAGACTAAGAATGATAAGCAGGTAATTTCCTAAGGATGATAAGCAGATGATTTTCGACACGGAATGATAAGCAAAACTTTTGACATGCAGACACGGTCGAAGTCCAGACTCACTAATGCATCCTAACAACTATCAGTTAGACATACTAATGCAAGACCTGGTTCGCTAAGACCACCGCTCTGATACCACATGTCATACCCCGTCCTAATCCGTCTGGACGAAGTCACCAACATCTGGTTCCATTACGATGATCGACTCCAAATAATGTCCTTAAAATGAGCAAATGCACAGCGGAAGATTTCTTTCAAACCTGAGAATAAACATGCTTTCAAGTGTCAACCAAAAAGTTGGTGAGTTCATCAGTTTTTTGTAATCATTTCATTTTTATCATTTTAATAGACCACAAGATTTTAAATATTATAAAACGTGCAGAAGTCCCATTCCAACTGCACAAAAAAAAAATATCTTTCATATGAAGAACACCTGGTGAGGATTCAAAATATAATAGTAACCATCTGTGCCGGTCTTTCACCCCACGGCTGAATACATGTGCCTTCAAAATATAGAACCTCTGTGCCGGTCTTTACACCCCCACGGCTGAACACATGTTTATAAAATATAGGACAACCGGTGCCAAAATGTCATAAATAATAAACCATCCACCCGACTCGGGAGCTCATACGCTCTAACGGAAACCGGGGGCTAATGCGTGTCATAATAATCAACCCCAATCCCAGATAATTCTATCATAGAATGCAGTTAAGGTACTTGTGTCTATTGCGTCAAACATTTATAAAAGCGCATGTATTCTCAGTCTCAAAAATGTAAAGAGTAAAAAGGGAATCAAATGAAACTCACGCATATAAATATTGTAAAGCAGTTAATAAAGCATTTACATGTATTCTCAGCCCAAGAATGTAATAAGTAAAAAGGGAGCAAATGAAACTCACCATACTGTATTTTGTAGTAAAAATACATATGACGTCATTTAACAAGTGTAGGGTTGACCTCGGATTCACGAACCTATATCATTTGTATATTTATTAATATACATCGTTGTAATCGAACAATATATATATATAAGTTTATTATATCTTTAATTCATATATTATGTATGTTTAATTTGTGTATATATTTCAATTGATTTATTATTTGTATATTTATATTAATATGTCCATATTTATATACATAATTATTTAGTGTTACATTTAAAATCAATAGTTTATTATTTGTAAGTATTTATATACATAATCTTAATAAATTTGATATATATAGTTATATGAGGTTTTATTATAATTATAGTATATGTAAAGAGTATATTTATGTGTAAAATATTTATCTATTTAAAAAGATAGTTTTTGATAAAAATAATGATCTACTAATAATAATAATAAGCTTATTAATATTAATAATAATAACTGTAGTTTTTAAATGAAACGAAAAGTTTGATAATAATAGTAACGAAAATAATACTTTTGATAAAAATACAGAATACTTAATGTTCATAATAATAATAATAACAATAATGATAATAATAATAATAATAATAATAATAATAATAATAATAATAATAATAATAATAATAATAATAATAATAATAATAATAATAATAATAAAGATAACAAAAATAATAATAATACTTTTGATGGTAATACTTGATGCCTATTAATAATTAATAATAATAATTATAACAATCCTTTTTACGAATGGTAATCTTGATAGTAATACTTTTGTTAATAATAATAATACGTCTAAAATGATATTGATACTTAATACAAATGATAATATTAATGGTTATAATATTTATAATAATCATAATACTAGTAATAAATATAATGCTATTAAGTAGTAGTAATAACAATTAATATTAACAACAACATTAATAATAATAACAATAATAATAATAATAATCACAATAAGAATAAAAAAAAATTAGATAGAGAGACTACCTCCCAAAAGCTTTTCTAAAAAGATTGACCCGGACCGGGCTCGAACTCACAACCTTTTGCTAAATCCCCAACACCCTTAACCATATCTCTGTCTGAGTCCTTTCTGAATTACTACCCAAACTACTTAATATAACTCGTTTACTGTTTCTCCTTCAATTAAATTTAGAACCCGATTATCATCACATAACCCTTTTCTTCATATTGAAATTTGGTATGTGTCTCGGCCCAATAGAGCATCATAAATTGGATCATGGCTTAACTATAAAAATCGATACCCAATGCAAATCATATATGTACGGCCCAATCACCTAACATAGGATTATGTTCTTGATTAATTTTAATGGGACGGTTCCTTTTTCTATTAAAAGTATCAATACACAACAAATATTAGTAGGCACTTGAGTGAGATTATGTCTTTGTCTTTGTTGGCCATTACTCTTTATCCATCCCACTTGCTAAAAAAAACACGCCACATACTATATACAATAACCAAGTTGCCAAATCTTTAGAGCAATTATCCTTCCTTATTTCAATTTGCTAAAGGGTTCGATAGAAAAGAAAAAAAAACAAATTTAACAGCGGCATTAATAGGTTGTTGTTAATGATGGTTTGGTGTGGTTTTTGTATCCGTAATAGACGAATGCAGGTATAGCAGCGGTATTAGATGGTTTATAGCAGCGATAACAAACAGTCTGTAGCAGCGACATAAGGCGGTGGTTTGCGAGGATTAACAGAAGTAAAAGTCTACGCAGCAGATTATAGTGGTGGCGTATGGGGCTGACCAAAACAGAATAGTAAAGAGCAGCAGGTCATTTGATTTACAACAAGAACATAGTAGCAGTTATCACGAACGAATGAAACAACATAAACAAGTTTGATAGCAGTTACAGTAGCGTGTTTGTGTGGTGTTTTCGCGGTTAAAATGAAGTAGTAAGGAAGGGTTGAGGGTGATCGTGAGTGATGATTGTCATTGTGGGTGTTTAATGGCCGGAGGTAGTAGCGGTTTTGATGAAGATGATGGTTTGATAGAGTTCGATGATGGATTTGTTAGCAGACAGATTAAGCATAGTAGCAGTAAAACAGTTAATTTATTTAGTTAAGTTTTCGTGGGTTTTAGTCGAACAAGGAGAAGAAGAAACAGTAATACCGGTTGTGGTTCGAACCAAAACAAAAATAAAGGTTGTCGACGGTTGTCTTGGTGGTAGTTTGAATCAGTGGTGATGGTAACATAAAATGAATCGAACGAGCACAATTTTAGCAGCAGTCCGATAGCTTTAGCAGTTATTGAAGATGGTTGAAGGTTGATGAAAGGTGGTGATTGTTAGTGTTTCTAGTTTAAGTGAGAGAGATGAGAAAGAGAAAGGTGACGGTGGAGGTGATCATGGAGTTGGTTGTTCATGAAGTGGTTGTTGGTGGTGACGGATTGTGTGATCACAGGCTTGACATGAGTGTTAACAAAAATCATGTGTAGCGGGTTGATGATCTGATGGTGTAAACATCAACAACAAGAATCGATGATAGTTGAACAATTAACAAACACAGCAATAACACTCATCGATAATGGATTGATTTCATGGTGATGTTTAAAGGTGATAATAATACATAAGAATGAATAAGAGATAGTGTTTGTCTGATATTGTGGTTTTCAATTTGAATGTAATTATGATATATTTGTATATAGTGATAGAGATAGAGATGATAATTGAATTATTTAAGTTAGTACACATGATTCCATGAGTTTTGTTTTGTATAGGAAATTGGAAATTCGATTTGTACTCTAGCAGACAGGAAAATCAATCAGAAGAAATAAAAAAAATAAAGTGATAGTGAGGTCTAACTGATTGTACGCTTTGTTTGAATTCTAATCCTACTATAGAATTTGAGATAAGAAACAAATTAGAAAAAGGGTGATGTTGAAATGAAACAGAATACGTATATGTATATGATTAGTATCTATATTGGAATCTAAATTTATAAAGAAATTATAATATTGATTATACATCCTTAATTTTTAATATTTATGTTAATAATAATAATGGAACTTAATAATAAAAATGATAAAATTAATAGTTCTAATAAACATATTAATATTAAAAATACTAAGAATAATAATAATAACATAACAATTATATTTTTAACTTGTAATTACATTTAATATATTAATATTACAATTATATAACATTTATTTATATATTACAAATAATTATAAATTATATATATTTATATATATTCACTTTAATAATAGCTTAATTATTTTATTTATTGTTTTACATTCTTAATTTCAATTGATTAAAGTGTATTTTATTAATTCAAATTATTATATATACACTTTCATTTATATATATATATATATATATATATATATATATATATATATATATATATATATATATATATATATATATATATATATATATATACATAGTCATTTACACACAATTGTTCGTGAACCGTTGGGAATAGTCAAGGTCAAATGCATTCATGTAAACTGTTCTAAAGTTTTCGAGACATAACCTTACAGATTTTGCTTATCGTGTTGGAATCATATAATAATTAAAGTTTAAATTTGATCGGAAATTTCCGGGTCATCACATTATCTGCTGAAATTAATTTACCATTTGCTAATTCGAGTAAAAATTTACTATCCAAAGGCGTCAATGGACAACTTAATTTAGCACAAAAATCTCTACTCATATAGCTTCTATCCGCACTCGAATCAAATAAAAAGTAAGCAGATTTATTTTCAATAAGAAACGTACCCGTAACAAGCTCCGGGTCTTCCTGTGCCTCTGCCGCATTAATATTGAAAACTCTTCCGCGGCCTTGTCCATTCGTGTTCTCCTGGTTCGGGCAATTTCTAATAATGTGGCCCGGTTTTCCACATTTATAACAAACTACATTGGCATAACTTGCTCCGACACTACTTGCTCCGCCATTACTCGTTCCGACA
Source organism: Rutidosis leptorrhynchoides (assembly GCF_046630445.1). Taxonomy (NCBI): domain Eukaryota; kingdom Viridiplantae; phylum Streptophyta; class Magnoliopsida; order Asterales; family Asteraceae; genus Rutidosis; species Rutidosis leptorrhynchoides. The sequence continues at coordinate 695,180,039 of NC_092333.1, read as the reverse complement.
CCATTTGTTCCTTTCGTTCTCTTAACCCCTGGTCCGTAGACCTCACACTTCGCCGCGCTATGACCATTTCTTTTACACTTGTTGCAAAATTTAGTGCAGAACCCCGAGTGATACTTTTCACACCTTTAGCATAGCTGCTTCTGATTGTTGTTGTTGTTGTTGCGGTTATTATTGTTGTTGGGATGATTGTTGTAGTAGTAGTAGTAGTTGTTGTTGTTGTTGTTGTTGTTGTTGTTGTTGTTGTTGTTGTTGTTGTTGTTGTTGTTGTTGTTGTTGTTGTTGTTGTTGTTGTTGTTGTTGTTGTTGTTGTTGTTGTTGTTGTTGTTGTTGTTGGGCCGTTTGTTGTAGTTGCGATTGATGTTGCGATTGTTGGGATAATTGTTGCGATTATTGTTGTAATTGCTGTTGTTGTTGTATTGGTGATTCTTATCACCGTTTTCCTCCCAATTTCTTTTGACTTGCTTCACATTGGCCTCTTCAGCAGTCTGTTCTTTAATTCTTTCTTCAATCTGGTTCACTAGTTTGTGAGCCATTCTACATGCCCGTTGTATGGAGGCGGGCTCGTGTGAACTTATATCTTCTTGGATTCTTTCCGGTAATCCTTTCACAAACGCGTCGATCTGGGACGGTAATCCTTTCGTACGTGGTAATATCAAATCCTTGGGTTCGTAACCCTCTAAGTTCTGTCTTGAGCTTATTGACCTCGGTTCTGGGACGGTACTTCTCGTTCATCAAGTGCTTGAATGCTGACCATGGTAGTGCGTACGCATCGTCTTGTCCCACTTGCTCTAGATAGGTATTCCACCATGTTAACGCAGAACCTGTGAAGGTATGCGTAGCGTACTTCACTTTGTCCTCTTCAGTACACTTACTTATGGCAAACACCGATTCGACCTTCTCGGTCTACCGTTTTAATCCGATCGGTCCTTCGGTTCCATCAAATTCCAAAAGTTTGCAGGCAGTGAATTCTTTGTAGGTGCATCCTACACGATTTTCTGTACCGCTAGATCCAAGGTTATTGTTGGTATGTAGCGCAGCCTGTACTGCGGCTATGTTTGAAGCTAGAAAAGTACGGAATTCCTCTTCATTCATATTCACGGTGTGTCGAGTAGTCGGTGCCATTTCCTTCAAAATAGTCAAATGGAACAAGTTAATCATACAGAATATTAAGAGTAGTTAATAGTATTTCGTAGCATAATATGAACTCATTTATAAAAGCTTTTTCTTCATATTAGCGTTTTATAAGTTTAAATTCGGGTAGTACCTACCCGTTAAGTTCATACTTAGTAGCTAATATACAATTCAACTACTACAATTCTATATGAAAAACTGATTATAATAATATTTCGCGTTCAAACTTTTACACAATATTTTACAAACTTACAATACCGCTTATTTTACATATAGCATGAAATATAGCACACAATAAATTTGATACAAGATGGTTGTGAAGATAATTCTAGCTAGTACACAAGTCGTTCAGCAAAGGCAATAAAGACACGTAATTCATACGTCCAGAAACAAGTCATGCATTCTGGTTTTACTAGGATTACTTCCCATCCTTGGTCTTGTGGAACATAACCGTTATGGCCGTTGATAAGACAGCGTGTTGTAACGTCGTCAAAGGGACGAGGGTTACGTAATGTCCAACAGTCCCGTAACAATCTAAAAACCTCATTTCTTACCCCAATTACCGACTCCGTCACTTGTGGGAACGTTTTGTTTAATAGTTGTAGCCCGATGTTCTTGTTCTCACTTTGGTGAGAAGCCAACATTACTAATCCGTAAGCATAACATGCTTCTTTATGTTGCATGTTAGCCGCTTTTTCTAAATCACGAAGTCCAATATTCGGATATATTGAGTCAAAATAATTTCTTAACCCATTGCGTAAAATAGCATTTGGGTTCCCCGCAATATACGCGTCAAAGTAAACACATCGTAACTTATGGATTTCCCAATGTGATATCCCCCATCTTTCGAACGAAAGCCTTTTATAAACCAAGGCATTCTTAGAACGTTCTTCGAATGTCTTACAAATTGATCTCGCCTTAAATAGTTGTGCCGAAGAATTCTGACCGACTCTAGACAAGATTTCATCAATCATGTCTCCGGGTAGGTCTCTTAAAATATTGGGTTGTCTATCCATTTTGTGTTTTTATACTGTAAAATAGACAAGAGTTAGATTCATAAAAAAAAATACTTATTAATACAAGCAATTTTTACATATATCATAAAGCATAAGCACATTATATTACATATATTACACCACACGAATACAACTATCTTATTCCGACTCGCTTGTTTCTTTTTCTTCGGTTTTGGTTCGTTTTGCCAAGTTTCTAGAGATATATGATGTTCCCCTAATACGAGCCGTCGTTTTCCACATTGGTTTAGAAAAACCTGGTGGTTTAGAGGTTCCCAGGTCATTGTTACAACTTAAGGACTTCGGGGGTTGACGATACATATAAAGTTCATCGGGGTTGGAATTAGATTTCTCTATTTTTATGCCCTTTCCCTTATTATTTTCTTTTGCTTTTTTAAATTCAGTTGGGGTAATTTCTATAACATCATCGGAATTCTCGTCGGAATCCGATTCATCGGAGAATTGGTAATCCTCCCAATATTTTGCTTCCTTGGCGGAAACACCATTGACCATAATTAACCTTGGTCGGTTGGTTGAGGATTTTCTTTTACTTAACCGTTTTATTATTTCCCCCACCGGTTCTATTTCTTCATCCGGTTCCGATTCTTCTTCCGGTTCCGATTCTTCTTCCGGTTCCGACTCTTCTTCCGGTTCCTCTTCGGGAACTTGTGAATCAGTCCACGAATCATTCCAATTTACATTTGACTCTTCATTATTATTAGGTGAGTCAATGGGACTTGTTCTAGAGGTAGACATCTATCACATAATATCAAACACGTTAAGAGATTAATATATCACATAATATTCACATGTTAAAAATATATAGTTTCCAACAAAATTTGTTAAGCAATCATTTTTCAAGTAAACACGGTCGAAGTCCAGACTCACTAATGCATCCTAACAAACTCGATAAGACACACTAATGCAAAATTCTGGTTCTCTAAGACCAACGCTCGGATACCAACTAAAATGTCCCGTTCTTATTGATTAAAAACGTTCCATATTAATTGATTTCGTTGCGAGGTTTTGACCTCTATATGAGACATTTTTCAAAGACTGCATTCATTTTAAAACAAACCATAACCTTTATTTCATCAATAAAAGTTTAAAAAGCTTTACGTAGATTATCAAATAATGATAATCTAAAATATCCTGTTTACACACGACCATTACATAATGGTTTACAATACAAATATGTTACAACAAAATAAGTTTCTTGAATGCAGTTTTTACACAATATCATACAAGCATGGACTCCAAATCTCGTCCTTATTTAAGTATGCGATAGCGGAAGCTCTTAATAATCACCTGAGAATAAACATGCTTAAAACGTCAACAAAAATGTTGGTGAGTTATAGGTTTAACCTATATATATCAAATCATAATAATAGACCACAAGATTTCATATTTCAATACACATCCCATACATAGAGATAAAAATCATTCATATGGTGAACACCTGGTAACCGACATTAACAAGATGCATATATAAGAATATCCCCATCATTCCGGGACACCCTTCGGATATGATATAAATTTCGAAGTACTAAAGCATCCGGTACTTTGGATGGGGTTTGTTAGGCCCAATAGATCTATCTTTAGGATTCGCGTCAATTAGGGTGACTGTTCCCTAATTCTTAGATTACCAGACTTAATAAAAAGGGGCATATTCGATTTCGATAATTCAACCATAGAATGTAGTTTCACGTACTTGTGTCTATTTTGTAAATCCTTTATAAAACCTGCATGTATTCTCATCCCAAAAATATTAGATTTTAAAAGTGGGACTATAACTCACTTTCACAGATTTTTACTTCGTCGGGAAGTAAGACTTGGCCACTGGTTGATTCACGAACCTATAACAATATATACATATATATCAAAGTATGTTCAAAATATATTTACAACATTTTTAATATATTTTGATGTTTTAAGTTTATTAAGTCAGCTGTCCTCGTTAGTAACCTACAACTAGTTGTCCACAGTTAGATGTACAGAAATAAATCGATAAATATTATCTTGAATCAATCCACGACCTAGTGTATACGTATTTCAGTATTGATCACGACTCAAACTATATATATTTTGGAATCAACCTCAACCCTGTATAGCTAACTCCAACATTCACATATAGAGTGTCTATGGTTGTCCCGAAATATATATAGATGTGTCGACATGATAGGTCGAAACATTGTATACGTGTCTATGATATCTCAAGATTACATAATATACAATACAAGTTGATTAAGTTATGGTTGGAATAGATTTGTTACCAATTTTCACGTAGCTAAAATGAGAAAAATTATCCAATCTTGTTTTACCCATAACTTCTTCATTTTAAATCCATTTTGAGTGAATCAAATTGCTATGGTTTTATATTGAACTCTATTTTATGAATCTAAACATAAAAAGTATATGTTTATAGTCAGAAAAATAAGTTACAAGTTGTTTTTGTAAAGGTAGTCATTTCAGTCGAAAGAACGACGTCTAGATGACCATTTTAGAAAACATACTTCCACTTTGAGTTTAACCATAATTTTTGGATATAGTTTCATGTTCATAATAAAAATCATTTTCTCAGAATAACAACTTTTAAATCAAAGTTTATCATAGTTTTTAATTAACTAACCCAAAACAGCCCGCGGTGTTACTACGACGGCGTAAATCCGGTTTTACGGTGTTTTTCGTGTTTCCAGGTTTTAAATCATTAAGTTAGCATATCATATAGATATAGAACATGTGTTTAGTTGATTTTAAAAGTCAAGTTAGAAGGATTAACTTTTGTTTGCGAACAAGTTTAGAATTAACTAAACTATGTTCTAGTGATTACAAGTTTAAACCTTCGAATAAGATAGCTTTATATGTATGAATCGAATGATGTTATGAACATCATTACTACCTTAAGTTCCTTGGATAAACCTACTGGAACATAGAAAAATGGATCTAGCTTCAACGGATCCTTGGATGGCTCGAAGTTCTTGAAGCAGAATCATGACACGAAAACAAGTTCAAGAAAGATCATCACTTGAAATAAGATTGTTATAGTTATAGAAATTGAACCAAAGTTTGAATATGATTATTACCATGTATTAGAATGATAACCTACTGTAAGAAACAAAGATTTCTTGAGATTGGATGATCACCTTACAAGATTGGAAGTGAGCTAGCAAACTTGAAAGTATTTTTGATTTTATGTAACTAGAACTTGTAGAATTTATGAAGAACACTTAGAACTTGAAGATAGAACTTGAGAGATATCAATTAGATGAAGAAAATTGAAGAATGAAAGTGTTTGTAGGTGTTTTTGGTCGTTGGTGTATGGATTAGATATAAAGGATATGTAATTTTGTTTTCATGTAAATAAGTCATGAATGATTACTCATATTTTTGTAATTTTATGAGATATTTCATGCTAGTTGCCAAATGATGGTTCCCACATGTGTTAGGTGACTCACATGGGCTGCTAAGAGCTGATCATTGGAGTGTATATACCAATAGTACATACATCTAAAAGCTGTGTATTGTACGAGTACGAATACGGGTGCATACGAGTAGAATTGTTGATGAAACTGAACGAGGATGTAATTGTAAGCATTTTTGTTAAGTAGAAGTATTTTGATAAGTGTATTGAAGTCTTTCAAAAGTGTATAAATACATATTAAAACACTACATGTATATACATTTTAATTGAGTAATTAAGTCATCGTTAGTCGTTACATGTAAATGTTGTTTTGAAACCTTTAGGTTAACGATCTTGTTAAATGTTGTTAACCCAATGTTTATAATATCAAATGAGATTTTAAATTATTATATTATCATGATATTATCATGTATGAATATCTCTTAATATGATATATATATATATATATACATTAAATGTCTTTACAACGATAATCGTTACATATATGTCTCGTTTAAAAATCATTAAGTTAGTAGTCTTGTTTTTACATATGTAGTTCATTGTTAATATACTTAATGATATGTTTACTTATCATAGTATCATGTTAACTATATATATCCATATATATGTCATCATATAGTTTTTACAAGTTTTAACGTTCGTGAATCACCGGTCAACTTGGGTGGTCAATTGTCTATATGAAACATATTTCAATTAATCAAGTCTTAACAAGTTTGATTGCTTAACATGTTGGAAATATTTAATCATGTAAATATCAATCTCAATTAATATATATAAACATGGAAAAGTTCGGGTCACTACACAATTTTCATGGACGGGTTTTAACACTCAAAACATATCTGGAGAGTGTTTCATCCTCATTTTTCTGCATATTCAAACACTCAAAACTAGAGTGAGAAAGGGTTCTAGTGAGGAGAGAGCTCAAGTGAAGAAGATGTTGATTTCTACCCAAATTGGAACCCACTATTAATGTTGCTGCCATCTAGTTCCATTTTGGCACTTGAGGTAAAACCCTAATTCGAATATTATTGTTTGATTTCGATTTTGGGTTAGGGTTTGTGTTAGTAATGGGTTATAAACCCGAATACTTGTGAATTTGGGGTTTTTTGGGTATGATTTGTGTATGGAAACCCTAATGTTGAGGGTTTATGGTTTGATTATGATTTGGGTGGAATTGGTCCATTGCTTGGGTGTTTTATTGTCTATGAACTAGCTATTGATGATTGTGAGTTCATAAAAGTTATTTTGTGTATCAAATTAAATGTGGACTTTGATATGGGTCAAAACTAGTGTTTAACACATGTGTTGGTGGACTAAGTATTTAAGTACTTGAATTGAGTTGACTAATTTGTGTTTGGGAACATAATTACTAGTAATGGTGATTATGGGTCAAGCTTGTCTTGGTTTAGGTGGTTAAGTGTAAATTGGGTCGGATTGCACTTATAGTGCTATGGGTAAATGATGTTTTGGGTGACCCCAATCTAGCTAGTGATTTAAGGGTCATGGTCCATATCTGGTCTTGTGGAGTCAAGTACAATTTATGTTAGAATTGCACTTGTTACAATGGGTTAGAATTACCACACGCAGCAAAGTGCGAGTTTATTTTCCTCGTTGTAATCCTTAATCATTAATAAAGTTACAGTTAATCTTTGAAACCTAATAAAGTTACGGTTAATCTTTAAAACGTGCTTTAATAAGATGGTCTTTGCAACTAGATGAGTTGCGTTATCAACCAATATGTAGTATTTATATAAAGTCAACTATATGTAAGATGTGTTGTGGTAGCATGTGTTTTCGTTTTTTTAGAACCGCAAACTCACGTAACTTATATAATTTTACACGAATAATGTTTCAAACAGGAATGGAACCAATGACCTCAAGATCATATGGACTCCTCAATATTGCTAGGCCAAAAGCCTTTTGGTGTGGTAGCACGTGTTTTCCGGGTGTATTATATGTATTATTTTATAGTTCTAAATCATGTGATATAGTTTATTTACGCACTATGGTTGTAAAATTACACACTATTGAGTACCCACCCTTGTGGCCTAGTAGTACGCCCAATACCTTGTGTATTACTTGGGGTGAGAGGTCTCAAGTTCGAGTCTCTCTTAAAAAATATCCATGGTATCTACCCAATTATGGATTGTCCCAGGGAGGTTTTACCGACCAGTATTCCAGGAAATCGGGCCAGTCCACATGCCCCTCGGGATAGTTTAAGGATCGGGTCTTTGTAATGCGATTCAGGGTTTCACTCGAAAACGTGTATGTGCGTGGAAAATGATCGGGTAAGTGGTTTCTATCTTCGTTAGTGATTCCAACTACTTGTCTTCTTAAAAAAAAATATTATACACCATTGATCTCTCTAGTAACATTTTGGTGACCCAACAACCGATCCATCGCTCCAAGATCGAAAGAGTTATTCACCTTTACTGTTCATGTCATGCAATGCTCGGGGAACTTAAAAGAAACTTTTCTATTTTGATACTTCTTCATGTGCACGTATGTTACTTACGAGGAACGATTAGTAAGTTTATGTTTAGGAAAAATCACCGAAGCTTGGCCTGAGTGGTATGATGGTGAGATCCAACTTGGGGTATTGGCAACTCAGATTCGATTCTCACTTCAAACAGGGAGTTTCCAACCTTTGATGGTACTCCCAACATCAATGCGATTTGAGAAGGTCTCTGGGGGGTTTTCCCAACCTTCGATGGTACTGCCAACATCGTCGCGAATTGGGTTTTCTCCTAACGCGTGCGTGGGTGACAAATGAGAGCATTCGATATCGATATCGCCGTTAAAAAAAAAATTACGTTCGAAACATATCTTATGTATGCAAATTGAAAAGTAGCAGGTTCTCTTTGTGGCTAGTGGCGGAACTTGAACCCAACCACAACAGGGGTAAAATAGTGACAAGAGGGGTAAACACTAAAAGAAATGTTATTTATTAGTATTTTATTTTTTTTTCAGTATAAATTTTTTTTTTCCCAAAAAAATTAAATGGGACGAGTACCCCAGAGTCAGAAGATAGGAAACCCCATAGGGGGTGGACGCCCCATCTGGGTTTTTATTTGCAACTAGCTATTTTACATGAGCTGAGCTTTTCTGTCTCTTTATGGTTTATATTAGCTCCTCTGGCTCCACATGAAGTCAAGTTTATATATGGCCTACTAACAAATATTACGTAGTAGTTAGAAAAGGCCAAAATACAAAGCCCAGTTTTCAAACCCACTAAATAAATAACCTAAATACATACTTTCAATAAAAAAATCCCTACGTGCCAGCCAAATTCCAAATTCTTCAAACGAAATTCAAAACAAGCGAACTACAATTTTTTATGAGGTATTGTTCTTTTGATTTCTATATGCTATTTCACTAGTTCATCATTGATTATTATTTGTTTTTTTTTATAGCAAAAAAACGATGATTAAATTAAAAAAGGGAAGTCCAATAAAAAGCTGGATGCCCTTGACATTACAAACATCAAAAGGAAATAGAACAGAGAATAATGGTCAACATGACCTTTAAGACAAAGCTATACAAATGCTTAAAACAATCCGTGTCTAGCTTATGAGTTGTGTGGAATTGTGGACCAAACGTTAAACTGAACAACACTTCGGTCGAGCCCATGTGTATCCACTCATCTTTGATAAAAAAAACGATCACTTCTAGACTTTCTACCTCGTGGCCCTTCCCATGTTAAGCGTTCGTTTTGGAGAGTTTGATCGATCACATTGCAACGACTAATGAAATTGTTAAAATTTAATATGTTTGGAGGATTGATTACCTCACGAAGACGTTTCTCATGTGTGCAAGTGGAATTAAAGTCACCTAAGATACATAGAGGTCCACCCCAGTTTGAATTTAAAGAAAAGGAAACAATCTGATTCCATATTTCTACCTTATCTCGTTCGGCTTGAGGTGCGTATACATTCACGATGAGTATATCGACATGTGAGGGCATGAATTCTAGGATGGTTGCAATCCAATTAGGTGTCTGCCTATCTTTACAAGCTTGAAAAAATCTGTTCTCCATGCGGACAAAAGACCTCCTGACCTCCCATTAGATTCCACACAAATGCCATTATGTTCATTTCCTTTCCATATTGCCAATAGCTCCCCTTTGAGCAACCTCTTCTACTTGAGTTTCTTGTATTGCCACAAAATGGACATCAAAATTATTAATCATATTGCCGACCATATTTCCTTTCGACTTGCTTCCCAAACCTCTCGTATTCCATGTGGCAAGTCTCATCGCCACTTATATAGTGTTCCAAAGAACACTTTAATCCATATTTTTCATGAACTCGGTGTACTCGTCCAATCCTTTACGAATGTTAAGATTGTTGAGCACCTTTCCCACTATTTTCTTTGAATCTTTAAGTTTTTGTTACATGTTGCACTTCCTGATCAGTGTCAAGCGGGTCACTCCATTCGGTTTCGAAAGCTTCTTCATTAATGTCGTTATGATTCTGCTTGTTCCTTTTTTCCGACCGGACTTTAGAGTTTCATTCCCCGCCTCATTATCCTTTCGAAAATTTTCAGTCCATTTGTTGGTGTTATTTTTATATTTTGCACATGAGTTTCTACAATCTTTAGAGATACATTGTGGGTCATGTTCATCAAAGGAGAAATGCTTAACTGGAAGGTAACGCCTTAGCGGTAGATGTTAGTTAGAGTACTATCTCTAATTGTGTTTGTGTTTTATTCTTAAATAAACTGGTACTAAGTTTCATATTTCATAAAATATTATGATTGTTTGTTACTTTCATTGTCCTTGATTGAAAGAGGTTTGTTTGTTTTCTAGCTTTTTTGATACAGTAATATATAATTGAGAAGTCGTGTAGACCGTAGTGTATTAAATCTTAAAGAATGAGTTTGAAGTTTTCAATTAAGTAATTACTTTTATGTTCAATGATTTCACACTTATTGTAATGTTAAATGAATTTTTCAATGAAGTATGAAATACGGAGTAAATTTGAGCTAATATTTGGTGTATACAAACTTAGTATTTACTGACATTGAAATTTGAACTTTAGAGGTCATCGAGCTAAATTGTGATCTTTGTGTTCTTTAACTGGTTGTTTTATGTTTTTTTCCGAGTTGCAAATTGTTAGGTGCTAACTGGTGATGTTATTTTGTTATATAAAGTATACCTTTGCGTTTATCGTTTTTTGTTACAATTTTATGTTTCGATCTCGTCCCCCCGGTATAACAATTTGAGGTTCCGCCACCGAGTGTCCCCTCCCAACTACCCTAAGTTACGCCCCTGTTTGTGGCAAAGTGGTGTAAGGATATTAGGACCCAAAACAACGCAAGTGATTCAACAAGATCACTCACCGATAGTAATTCTACAAGATTACTAACCCACTTAATGAACGAAAGATTATAAATGCAAGAAATGTAAATCGACACAAGAGATAACATGGTTATATGCAATCGTTGTGATTGCTTTAGTCCACGGACCAACTAGAGAATGTATTTACTGAATATTTGTGGTGTGTTTACAATGAGTTACAAGAGAGTCTATTTATAGAATGATTTAAGGAGTAAGCTAAAAACAATTCCTTGAAGCTTCATGTGAGTTTCCTGACAGCTTCATGGAGGCTACATGTGAGTTTCCTGACAACTTCGTGGAAACTACATGTGAGTTTCCTAACAACATCGTGGAAGCTATATGTGAGTTTCCTAACAACTTCGTGGAAGCTTCGTGTGAGTTTCCTGGAATATTCCCTCTAATTGTTTAAAGTTCTCCATATCTCCAACAATCTCCCACTTGGAGACTTTGAACAAACCCAAGCTTCGTCAACCTAAAATATCAACGATCTAACCACGAACGTTAAACCACCATTATACCGCCAAACTCCATTTGGGACACGCACACTAAACACATACTTAGGATGAGCAAACTTTCGATACAAGGTCTTCAACACTACTTGTTAGAATTGAAACATTAACTCTCTAATTCTCTAGTTGGGGTCTTCTCTCATCAATTCATTAGAAGACCAATTGAGGTAATGCAAAACCTCAATTTCTCTGTCGTATCAACCTTAGTAAACATATCAGCAGGATTCTTCGTACCAAGGATTTTCTCCAATAATAAAGTACCATCATTTATATGTTGTCGAATAAAATGATACCTTATCTTGATGTGTTTCGTACGACTATGAAACACCGGATTCTTCCCAAGATGAACCGCACTTTGATTATCACAATTCAAGATGCAATAGTCTTGTCTTTTTCCCAACTCACCTAAGAAGTTTTTTAACCAAACAAGCTTTTTAGAAGCTTCTGCAATAGCCATATATTCGGCTTCGGTGGTTGATAAAGCAACACTCTTTTGTAGTCGAGATATCCAACTAACTGCCGTCTTCCCTATTGTGAAAACATAACCCGTAGTGCTTTTGTCCAAATCATCACATCCACCCAAATCAGCATCCGCATAACCCCTAAGTATGAGATTGTTATTGGAGAAACACAATCCCATATTAGAAGTACCTTTCAAATAACGAAGCAACCATTTGACCGCTTCCCAATGCTCTTTCCCGGGATTAGACATATAACGACTTACAACTCCCACTGCTTGAGCAATATCTGGTCTTGTATAAACCATGTCATACATAATACTACCCACGGCCGATACATATGGAACTTTTTCCATATCTGTTTTGTCTTTAACCGTCTTTGGTGATTGACTTTTCGATAACTTAATCGTGCTACCCAAAGGCATAGAACGAGCCTTTGAATTCTCCATATTAAACCTCTCTATTACTTTCTCAATGTATTTGGATTGAGACAAGTATAGATTACCTTTCACACGATCACACACAATACTCATGCCAAGTATTTGCCTAGCACCACCAAGATCTTTCATTTCGAATTCACGGAAAAGTAATCCCTTCAACTTGTTAATTTCGGACATGTTGGAACCTGCAAGTAACATGTCATCAACATACAACAATAAGATTATATAAGAAGACTTGAGTTTCTTCAAGTAGCAACAGTGACCCGCTTCACATCTTAAGAAGCCAATCTTTTTCATAATATTATCAAACTTCAAGTACCATTGTCGAGGTGCTTGCTTCAATTCATACAAACTTTTCTTTAGCTTACAAACCCACTTCTCTTTACCTTTTACCTCAAAGCCCTCGGGTTGCCTCATGTAGATCTCTTCAATAAGATCACCATGCAAGAATGCGGTCTTCACATCTAGTTGCTCTAGATGTAAGTCTTCGGATGCAACCATAGAAAGTACCAAACGGATAGTAGTCATTTTAACTACTGGTGAAAATATCTCTTTGTAGTCAACCCATTCCTTTTGTTGAAAGCCTTTGACTACCAAATGAGCCTTGTACCTTTTCTTTCCATCCAACTCATTCTTGATTCGATACACCCATTTACTTTGCAACGCCCTTTTATCATGAGGTAACTTCACTAGTGACCAAGTTTTATTCTTCTCAAGTGACCCCATCTCTTCTTTCATGGCAAGCTTCCATTGTATGGATTCTTTTGTCTTTCTTGCCTCAAAGTAACTTTCGGGTTCACCATTCTCGGTATAGAGCAAGTAGTTTGCTGATGGAGAATACCTAGGATTAGCTTTGGGCACTCTAGTCGAGCGTCTTAGTGTAGGAGTAACCGAAATGGTTGGACTGGTTTCATTTGTATCCTCCTCATCACTAGAACTCGCACTATGTTCGAAATCATCACCGCTTTCCGAACCATCCCCATCATTAGCATTTTCCGATGCCTCACCGTTTGTTGGTAATTCATTGTTTCCTGTACTCCCACTAGAACCTGTGAGATCATCAATATAAACATCGTCAAAAGTAACATGACCCGATTTAGGACTCCCCGTTTCCGGTTTGCCATAGACCGAATATTCATCAAAAGTAACATCGCGAGAACGAATTACTTTTCTAGCCTCGTTATCCCAACAACGATAGCCCATTTCATCCGACCCGTAGCTTACGAAAATACACTTCTTTGACTTAGCTTCAAGCTTGTCTCTATCCGCATCTTTGGTCTTCACATAAGCATTACACCCAAAGATCTTAAGATGACCATAACTCACCTTCTTACCATGCCATTCTTCCTCGGGAATTCGGAAACCCAACAGTGTTGAGGGTCCCCTGTTTATCAAATAAGCCGCCGTATTAACCGCATCTGCCCAAAACATCTTAGGCAAACCGGCATGTAGTCTCATACTCTTTGCCCTTTCATTTAACGTACGATTCATATGTTCAGCGACCCCATTGTGTTGCGGTGTCTCCGGTACCGTTTTTAACATTCTAATACCGAGCTTTGCACATTGGTCTTTAAACTAAAGACTACCATATTCCCCTCCATTATCCGACTTCAAGCACTTGACCTTCAAGTTAGTCTCATTTTCTACCATAGCTTTCCACTTCACAAATGTATTAAATACATCAGATTTAGCTTTAAGAAAATAAACCCATACCTTTCGAGTGAAGTCGTCAATGAAGGTGACATAATAGCGAGAACCTCCATGTGGTTCTACATTCGTTGGACCAAATACATCTGTATGAACAAGCTCCAATTTCTCTAACTTAGGAGCATTCCCCGATTTCCCAAAAGTCACCTTCTTTTTCTTCCCATATACACATAGTTCGCAAAACCTAAGTTCTACCTTTTTACAAATACGGAATTCTCCCACTCGAAACAAGCATCTTCATACCCTTCTCACTCATATGCCCGAGTCTTCGGTGCCATAGAGTTGATTCAGACTCAACATTAACCGTAGCAACCACCGTGTCTTCATCAAACACTTCAACCATATATAGAGTTCCCCTTTTATGTCCACGAGCCACTACACAACTACCCTTAACCACCTTCCATTGCCTGTTTTCAAAAGTAACCGCGTTACCTTCATCATGTAATTGACCAACCAAAATAAGTTTCCTTTTTAATTTAGGAATGTACCTTACGTTTTTCAAGGTCCAATTAGAGCCAAGAGTAGTCTTCAATAAAACATCTCCAATGCCCTCTATATTGAGTTGTTTGTCGTCCGCCAATCTCACATTGCCTTGATATGAACGAAAATTCTTCATCATGCTTTTGACATGAGTAGCATGAAACGAAGCTCCCGAATCCAAAATCCAAGACTCCATAGAATTTTTAACACTACATAAAAGTGCATCATCACTTTCTTCCGCGGTCAAGTTCACACCTTTCGCCGGACCATTTTTACAATTCTTTTGAAAGTGCCCTTTTTGATTGCAACCCCAACAAACAACTTCACTTCTATCTTTCGATGGATACCTCTTCTTAGACTTCTTTCTACCCTTCTTCTCACCGCGATCAAATTTCCTACCACGGTTGTCGGTACTTAACAAAGAACCGGATATCGATTCCCCCGAGTTTCTCCTACGAGTATCTTCATCAAGAATCAAACCCCTTATTGCTTCAAACACTAGCTTAGTAGTTCCTGTAGAGCTACTAACCGTGGTAACCGTACCTGACCAACTTTCCGGTAATGATGAAAGCAAGATTAGTGCTTTTAGTTCATCATCAAGCTTAATCTCCCGATTCAAGCCTTGAAACGATATTATTAAATTCATTGATATGATCCGTTGCACTCGTACCTTCCTTCATCTTTGTATTGAACAATTGACGCATGAGTAATACCTTATTAGAAGCGGTAGGTTTCTCATACATGTTAGAGAGTGCTTTCAAGCAAGCAAACGTCGTCTTCTCATTCACAACGTTGTATGCAACGATCTTAGCAAGTGAAAGACGAATCGCACCCAAAGCTTGACGATCCAAAAGCGTCCAATCGGCATCGCTCATGCTTTCGGGCTTGGTCTCTAACAGAGGTTGATGTAGCTTCTTTTGATACATGTAATCTTCAATTTTCATCTTCCAAATGCCAAAGTCTCTCCCATCGAATCGGTCGATTCTAAACTTTCCGTCTTCCGCCATCGTTCTCAAAGTCGAAACCTTGAGCTCTGATACCAGTTGTAAGGATATTAGGACCCAAAACAACGCAAGTGATTCAACAAGATCACTTACCGATAGTAATTCTACAAGATTGCTAACCCACTTAATGAACGAAAGATTATAAATGCAAGAAATGTAAATCGACACAAGAGATAACGTGGTTATATGCAATCGTTGTGATTGCTTTAGTCCACGGACCAACTAGAGAATGTATTTACTGAATATTTGTGGTGTGTTTACAATGAGTTACAAGAGGGTCTATTTATAGAATGATTTAAGGAGTAAGCTAAAAACAATTCCTTGAAGCTTCATGTGAGTTTCCTGACAGCTTCATGGAGGCTACATGTGAGTTTCCTGACAGCTTCGTGGAAGCTACATGTGAATTTCCTCACAACTTCGTGGAAGCTACATGTGAGTTTCCTAACAACTTCGTGAAAGCTATATGTGAGTTTCCTAACAACTTCGTGGAAGCTTTGTGTGAGTTTCCTGGAATCTTCCCTCTAATTGTTTAAAGTTCTCCATATCTCCAACAAGTGGATATGAAGTTGCTAGTACGAGAGTCGTTGAAGCATTCTTCCGCCACTTAAAGATACTCTTAATTGTAACTCATTTTCTGTGAAATTACAAGTGAAGGATATATTCCTATAATTTATGTTCAGATACAAGATTTGATAATTTCTGCCATTTTAAAAGTTTATAGACAATTTGAGGTTGCAATATTTGCTGTTTTTGATTTTCATCTTATTGTTGGAACTTTATTGCAATTAGCTGCAAATCTTACAGAAAAAAATAAACATTTACCATATAACGAACATATATACCAAAATGTCAAATATCAGTATGTGATCCAGAAGTATAAAGTTACCATCATTCAAGTTAGCATTAACTTATGCAGCATTAATAGTACAGTTAAGGTAGGGGCACAAAATAAAATTACCATCATTTGAGTTAGCAGAACCGATAGTACTTCCACCGGAAGATGGCGATCCAACGAACCGTAGAAAAGGACTCTATGAACCACTTTATTCCATGTCATCATCTTCTTTATCGTTATCGTTATCATCTTCTGTTACATTCCAAAACAACTGATTCGGCTGGTCATTGTGTTGAAGAGACGGTGAATCGATTTATGGAGAATTGCGAGATCCGTTAGGGTTTAATGGACTTCCGGCATCTTCCGACAATTTGGCTTTTGAATTATCGTCCATTTTAGGGTTGGATTTCAGTAGAGATTTGGGGATTTGGAGATTAGGGTTTGGGTACGAGAGTCAGTGGAGGGAAATAGGGAAGCCGCTTTTGCGGGAAGTTTTAAAATTTTATTCTGCTAAATATGCCCTGTTCGATGTCATTTTTATTTTCTTTTTTATGTGTACAAAACATATACTCGTACAACATTAGTGGTCTAGTACTACCACTGCATCTTTGATACCAGTATATTTTTTTTTTTTTCAAAGGCAAAATCCAATGCGTATTTAACTACGATTTTCTCAAATCTATCAAGCTACCATGTGTAAATTGAAAGTTGATTGTATTTAGATCGCTTGTTAGGGGTGTCATTTTTTATTTTGCCTCGCACGTAACAATTTATGACGGATTAAAATGTACTTTTTTTTAAAGGGAAAATAAAAAAATGCCTGCAATAATTTACAGCAGTGAAAACTTGCAACTAATTACAATAATTTACATCAAAATAGATCACTAGCTAGGACTAGAGATGGCAATGGATCAAATATAGATCGAGTGGTCCAATACCTTGTGTATTGGTTGGGGGTGAGAGGTCTCAAGTTCGAGTCTCTCTCTTAAAAATATCTATGGTATTTACCCGATTATGGATTGTCTCAGGGAGGTTTTACCGACCAGTATTCCAGAAAATCGGGTCAGTCCACATGTCCCTCGGGATAGTTTAAGGATCAGGTCTTTATAATGCGATTCGGGTCTTTATAATGCAATTCGGGGTTTCGCTCGAAAACGTGTATGTGCGTAGAAAATGATGGGGTGAGTGGTTTCTATTTCCGTCAATAATTCCAACTACTTGTCTTTCAAAAGAAAATACTAATAAAAAAAAATACACCATTGATCTCTCTAGTAACATTTTGGTGACCCAACAACCTATCCATCGTTCCAAGCTCGAAACAGTTATTCACCTTACTTCACCTTACTGGTCATGTCATGCCACGCTCGGGAACTTAAAAAAGAAACTTTTTCATTTTGATACTGTCTTCATGGGCGCGTATGTTACTTACGAGGAACAGATTAATAAGTTTATGTTTAGAAAAACTACCGAGCTTGGCTTGAGTGGTATGGGATGAGATTCAACTTGGGGTATTGTCAACTCAGGTTCGATTTTCACTTCAAGCAGGGAGCTTCCAACCTTTGATGGTACTCCCAACATCAATGCGATTTGAGAAGGTCTCTGGGTTTTTTTTTCCAACCTTTGATGGTACTGTCAATATCGTCGTGAATTGGGTTTCCTCCTAACTCGTGCGTGAGTGACAAATGATAGCATTCGATGTCGATATCGCCGTTAAAAAAAGTTTATGTTTATGAAACATATATTATGTATGCAAATTGAAAAGCAGCAGGTTCTCTTTGTGGCCACGTGGATATGAAGTTGCTAGTACGAGAGTCGTTGAAGCATTCTTCCGCCATTTAAAGATACACTTAATTGGAACTCATTTTCTGTGAAAACGATTTGTAGTTAACGACTCTAAAGAGGTTCAACTTTTTTCAAATGACCATTCATTCCATCTAGGTTGAATGTTCATATACAAGATTAATAATGTCTGCCATTTTGAAAGTTTATAGACAATTTGAGGTTGCAATAGTTGCTGTTTTTGATTTTCTTCTTATTGTTGGAACTTATTGCAATGGCTTTTGGTCAATGAATGGTTGAACAGATCAAATTTTCAATCTTTGGGAATATCATTATGATATGGTATGAAAGAAGTTGAATTGTCTCTTTCCTTAGTCTACTAAGTCTTGGTTCTTCGGATGATTTTTCAATTAGTCATGTCATTTATTTATATTCAGTTCGTGTAATTAATTGTTAATCAACGGTGAACTAGTTCCGGTCATTGATGTTCACATGTTTAGTAGATATATGGGTTAAGCTGTATATTATGGTCAAGTGCAAGATTTGTCAAATGGTGATGTGACGGCTGTCACACCACACCTGTCACGGAATTAAAAATAGTTGAGTTCGACACCATGCGCAATGCTTGCGCATAATATCGAATTGGGGGACTTAATAATACGCATACCCGATTGGCTCGTGTTGCGCATCACACTTGCACCATGTGCACATTCTGCGCGATACGGCACTATTGACGCAAGTAAATGTGCGCTAAGGGCGCCAACTTGATGATGGCGCGCTAGAAAAAGATGACGTGTCATGTACTTGTCACGATCTCTGTACAAAGGGCCGACAAGTAACAAGAAAGTAATAGTACTGTTCCCTGGTCCCCTCCACAAAGTTACCAGGAAGTGCAGACAAAAAAGTAACGTAGAACACGTGGCTCCAATGAATGGACAGCACTGTAGCTATAAATAACGGACTCGAATCACAAGGCAAGGCACTGGTTCTTTTGGAAGTTACACACATACCATTTTTAGTATACTCGTACGGACCAGTCGCGCTGTCTATACAGCGCCACTCTCACCCGCGCTACCGGACTTATAGCATTTCACTAGACATCTTTGATATACATGTAACGTTCCTCGTGTAGCGACCCCCACAAATCGTCAAGTGACGGCGTCGACTACGTAGGTCCCATTACCTGGTCATAAGTCTTTAAAACAGACGTTTGACCCAAAATATGTCGCATCCATTCAAGTGTAAAGATTGTTTCAAAGCTTACAAAGAATATTTGACCACAAGTTAAGTTACAACGTTATAAGTACAAATGAAAACTATGCGACACAGTTTAAATAAGTTCAAAAGATGCTCCAAAATGCATGTATACTCGACATCCAAGCAAGTATCAAAAAAGTGCGGAAGCATGTATCACTAAGCATTCAAAACCTGAGAAAACATAGAAGAATCTGTCAACGAAAACGTTGGTGAAATCATAGGTTTAGTAAGTATTAATCGTTGTTTTTGAACCACAAGATTTTGTATTTCCATAACGTAGATTATCCAAATCATTTGCATTCCAAAAGTGTTGTTATACGCGAGCACTCAATTATCAAAACTTAACCAACGTTACCCCATCACACAGTGCTAGAACCCACACTAAAACACAAAAATATATTTCATCCGCATAACGGTAGCGAACCGTCCGAATGAGGGTTTGTTAAACCCGTATGGCCACACAATATAAGTTCTCGCTTACACCCTGCAAGTGTAACTAATGATAATCGAATTGAGGCATTTTTGTTCTAACTCGCACGTGGAATGTTTGTTTTCACACTTGTGTTCAAAACATAAAAGTAAGTAGTACAAGATGTAACAAAGTATATGTTTTCTCAGCCCACGATGTAAAAGTATAAAAGTTGTTGAAAAGGTGGGACTATGATCTCACCTTGAGCGCGAGAGTTAATAAAGTACTTCAACAAGTAAACGTGTGCAAAGAACAATGCTAGTCTTGACCTAAACAATAGGTTTGTATCAATAACGGTGAAAGGATCCGAAACTAATCATCCGGACATCGTCCATATAGATTAAAAACGAATTACAATAGTTGATAACATCGCGAGGTACTTGACCTCTATATGATACATTTTACAAACGTTGCATTTATTTCTTAAAGGCAATCTATAATTACATCGAGAGTTGACATATTAGCCTAACATTTTATAACAACCAAATGATCTAATCTGCCATTTTCATAACAATAGTCTTTAATGAACTTCAATGACTCGAATGCAACGTCCTTGTATCATAGCTTAAATGGTCCCAAGTAGTATCCTTAACATGAGCTAATGCACAGCGGAAGACTTAATTCGTACCTGAGAATAACATGCTTTAAAACGTCAACATAAAGTTGGTGAGATATATAGGTTTGATGCTAGCAGCGTTATAACAATGGACCACAAGATTTCGTATATAATCATTTCAATAAAAATATTCTAAGTGGTTGAGCACTTGGTAACCATACTTAACATTTAATCACGTCGCATATTCCCTTTAATATGAAATCTTACTACACCGTACCAAGGTGTAGTCGCAAAACGAAGTACTGTGCAACCGTTGAATACTGGTCGTCCAGTCCGGTTGGGGTTGTCAGGCCCGATAGATCTATCAACAGGATTCGCGTTTACAATACCGCTGTAAATATTAGTTACCAAGCTACAGGGAAGTATGCCAGTGGTACAACTCAACGTAGAATATATTTTTCAGTTACTTGTGTCCATAACGTAAAACATAAAATACATGTATTCTCATCCCGAAATATTTAGAGTTTAAAAGTGGGACTATATACTCACTGTTGTCTCGAAGATATATATATTTTTGACTTGGTCTTCCGGTTGATATCACGAACCTATCCATATATAATATATCAATACCTTTTCTTTTTTAAACAAACGTCACATATATATACTTGTTATACTTTTAATACTTTGAATAATTCCTTAGTCCGTAGTTAGCAGTTCGTTGTTAGTAATTCAATTTTAATGGTTCATATTTAGATGTTTAATAAACCCCCAATGAAATAAATAAAACCCTCATCGTATATGTATTGGTCGAGATTAATCTTGACCCACGGTACCGGTGTTGTCAAATGACGTGTTGCGTACATAAAGTACCGGTGTTGTCAAATGACGTGTTGCGTACAATCATGGGATCTTATGATTAATCTTCTCGTATTGTTTACGGGTGATCCTGAACCATATAAAATTGAATTATGAGTACATATATATAAAATATCATGTTATCTTAGAAGTATGTGATTTTATGTAAATTTTTCCAATGAATCCCGAAGTCATTTAAGTCTTGGATAACCAATTTTGTTTCGGTCATAGTTTCTTCGTTACAAGTCCGTTTTCGTTGATTCAACTTGCCATCTCCTTGGATCGAGTCCCTCTTTAAGACTATGAACTGTAAATACCTTAGTTTGTATTCAAAATCATACGGCATAAGTGAAACATTAGTGAAACATATAAAGTTAAACATTTTTGTTACCACAAAATCATTTAATGACCATTTTTCTAAAAATACTTATACTTTGAAAAACCAAGTTTTACCTTGTTAAATTAGCATATACATAAGTTATATTACAGGTCTTGAAGTATTTTAAAAGTTAAGTTAGAAGGATCTATTTAGTTTGCAAACAAGTTTGAAAACATTCAAACTATGTTCTTGTTGTTAAACTTGTATACCACAAAATATGATAGCTATATATATATGAATCGAATAAGGTTATGAACATAGATTCTACCTCAAGTTCCTTGGATGAAGTTGCTGTAAGAGAGAAGTAAGAAGCTAGAATCAAAAGGGTGTTGGAAGTGGATGAAAGATTGGAAGTAAGTTGGTGTTCTTGGAGGGTTTTCTTGAAATGTTTTTGTATGGTTTTCTTATGGTGTTTTAGTATGGTTTTTGAAGCTAGATCTTTATGGAATTTTGCTGAGTTGTTATGGAGTTTAGAGAGTAAGAAAGAGTGTGTGTTTTAGCTAGGAAATTGAAGTAGTAAATGAATCAAAAATGATGATACATATATACTCCTAAAAATGTGATCTTTAAGGATAACATGACAAAATTTTAGTTTGTAATCTTATGTATTTGTCAAACAATAATACAAAAGCAATTACCTTATACCTAGGGTAGTAACAAGGGCTGGTTAGGTGGTGATTTGATGTGTATATACCAATAGTAAATACGTATAGAAGCTAGGTATGATACGAGTACAAATACTCTAGATATACGTATAGAGATTTTGTGAAAAATGGAATGAGGATTCAAATATAGCTATCTTTTGTGAATACACTTATATTGTTTTATGTATTTAAGTCTTTAAAAGTGATTAAATACATTACTTATACGATATATGTATAAACATTATAGGTCATAAGTATTTAAGTCAAATAACGTTACGTATGGTTATCGTTTTGAAAACTTAAGTTAGTAGTTTCAAAATATACTTATAACTTATTGTTATTAATACAAAATGAGATATTAAAACATTCATTAATCATGTTAAATATGTATATATACATATATATACGCAAACGTATAATTATCATATATTGTATAGTTCGTGATATCGTCGGTCAAACTAGACGGTCAAACGTTGTGTAAAACTCTTTTCGGAAATATAAATCTCGATAATTTGGATTACTTATCATGTTGGTAAGTTTTAATTTATGTAAATATTAATCTTATAAGTATAGAACGATCGAAAAAAATGCGGGTCAACTTTAGGGTTTTTGCTTATCGTGTCGGAACCATATAGAGATTAGAGTTTAAATTTGGTCGGAAATTTCCGGGTCGTTACAGTACCCATCCGTTAAAGAAATTTCGTCCTCGAAATTTGGTAGAGGTTGTCATAAATAACCATAGGAATGTTTTCATGACGAATATGAGGTAATAATGAAATTTTATCATTATTGAAAGATTTAGATAAAACGATTTGGTTATGTGAGACGCACGAGCGAAGCTATCACAAAAAAAAAATGAAATGAGTAAATATGGAATCGTTTTTAATCGATGACGTGGTTTAGAATTGATTTCCGGGATTTAAGGGATTTAGGAAAAATCTTACGTAATAAGATTTGGTTATTCGGCGATCAGAATCTTCTTTGATTTAATGCGGTAATCTGTTTCGATTTCTCTGTCGGATATTTCACTATAAATCCACCCCTTCGTTTCCTTATT
The DNA here is from genome assembly GCF_046630445.1 of Rutidosis leptorrhynchoides. Classification (NCBI taxonomy): domain Eukaryota; kingdom Viridiplantae; phylum Streptophyta; class Magnoliopsida; order Asterales; family Asteraceae; genus Rutidosis; species Rutidosis leptorrhynchoides. The sequence continues at coordinate 695,156,707 of NC_092333.1, read as the reverse complement.
TTTCACAACTCGCATCTTCTACTCTTTCTCCTTAATTCCTACTTTAAGGTATCCTTTGAAATGCTTCATCCCGTTCTGATTTTTGTTATACTTCTAACTTTTATATCTTTCATTCTTCTCTTCCATCTACCGCCAGAAGAATCTATTCACTTTTATGATTTTCTTGGAATTATAATGTTTCTAATTCTCCCGTGTCTTTACGTCGCCATACGTATTGATATACACGGTTTGTAGTTTCTGGGTGGTTGTTGGGTTTGATATCTTTCCTTATACTTCGATGCTCCTGCTTCTGTTTTCCATAATCATTGTCATCCATAGTTAATATTCTCTCCTATTTGCTGTGATCTATACCCCAATTTCTATTTTGGGACTTTGTCCCTTCGTTTCTTCTTCCCGTCCTTGAGTCAAGCGATCAATAGTTCGGAATTCGTAGGTATAAAATTTGGAATGAACCTAGCTATTGGTTTTAGAATAAAATTGTAATGGCACGATCTTGATTCGTTAAATTACTCGAATATTCCGGAAAAATAGAACTATCAAGGTGATACGTTCTAATATGTTTGGAGACTTGATAGAATGTAAGAGCCGTGTAACATGGCACATGATGACGGTACTGTGAATCATCACATTCCATTAGAAACTTAACATGACTTACTGTAATATAATGAAGTTGATCAAGTTTCATTATATTATACTAATTCATGTATCAGTTCCCAACACTACTTCAAAACATTCCTATTTTAAACTTGAAGGTTTTAGAACTTAGAAACTAACACAGTTTCTTTTATATTGTAACGCAGATATTACGGAGAAATACATGATTTTGGATAAGAACAGTTGTGAGAATATCTCCAGAAATATGGAGGATATGTATAACGAAAGATATGAAGATATCTTATAATATCTAAGATAAGATGATGATGAAGAATATCATCGGGAAAGGTTTAGGATAAGGGGTAGGTTTTTTTTTTACTAATGGTTTCAGCAAGCACTGAATCGTTTGAATCCTTTGAAAGCAGATTCAGTTCTTGTGATTTATCTACATCCTCCTTCATACTTTGCTCAATCCGTTTTCCAGTTCCAACTCTCCTCTTTTTCTAAGCTTTACCAATACAATGTACTTCATCATTAAACTTTTGACTGTTAAAGTCGTTTACAGTTTTTTTTTTCTGCTTCTTCAGCATTTCAAGAACTACTTCATAGTCCAGGATGTTTTTCAGAACTTCACATTCGAAAAATGTAATTCTTAGGGATAGTCGTTCTCGGTATAACTGGGAGAATTTCTACGAGATTTTCAAAATACTGATTGCGGGTTTCGCCAAAGAGATAACGAGTTGCTGGTACGTCTGCTGATGATGTTGTGAAAAAGGTTCTCCGGTAACAACGTCGAAAGGACAAAGTATAAATATCGAGATTATAATAGGAGTAGTCTCACTGAGAAGTCGAAGTGGAGCTGTGACAAAATTAGCTTCTTGAAAAGGAATCGTATGATTGTTTTTGATAATGAATGATAAGGAATTCGACGCGGATACGTTTTAACTATAACTTCGGTTTCGAAAATTTTTCAGGTGCATCACTGTATGCATAAATCTTTCTTCCGTAAACGAGGTGCGGCTGGTTCAACTTCTCGATCGAGGTGTTTTCAAGAATCATGAAAAGATTTGAATGAGGATTATAATTGTCGAAGTACAAATGAGGTTTAGGATGAAATCAAGTGGCAAAATTGAAGAATTGTTTAGTTTCATATGTTATAATCAACATTTTATTTCATTTTAATTGTCCAATGTTTCTTCTTTATGCCACTTGTTGGATTTGGATAGGTAAAAAAAAAAATTCAAATATGAAATTTAAATGGAAATGGTTATTCTGGGGTGAACGGATACGTATATCGATGGTTGTAAGTAAAATAACAAATGACCGTTGAATCAGATTCAAGAATGTACAATATAACTTATTAATGTGAATTCTAAATATTCCTCGGGTACTACCCACCCGTTAAAATATTTTCATCATTATTAGTTTGTACGAAGGAATTTTTAATTACTATCTTTATGAAAATATACTTGCATATATATTTTCTTCAGAGATAATCATAGATTTAATGAGTCAATAAGATAATAAACTCATTTGATTTATCGTTAATTCTAGATTACATAATCTCTAAGACTTTAGAAATTACATAATCGTCATACGATACGTAAAGCGAAGATAATCGATGTAGAACGATATATAGAACGAAGATCATACTCGAAGTACAGATATTGAGTCGTGTGATGTTGATATTCGAGATACAGATTATGATGTTGAGATTGTGATTGGGGTGATAAAGGTACTGTCGGCATTGACGATGGTAGTACGGATTATACTGCTGGTGCTACTGTTGGTGTTTGTAACCTTCGCACCATATTCTCCAAAACCACTACCCGAGCACGGAGTTCGTTGACTTCTTCTATTATACCGGGATGATTGACGGTTGGAACGAGCGAATGAACAAGATTTGAAATATGGGATAGTATGTAATCATGACGAGATACTCTAGAAATGAGCGAGAAAATGGTGTTTCGAATGGGTTCGCCGGTAAGTGCTTCAGGTTCATCGTTAAGAGGGCAATTTGGTGGATGAAATGGATCACCTTCTTCTTGCCTCCAGAAATTTAGTATATTACGAACCCATCCCCAGTTCATCCAGAATAGATGATGGGAAATTGGTTGATCCATTCCGGTGACGCTGTTCTCGGAGCTCGAATGGAAATCCATGTCGGCGTAGCTATCGAAGTCGGAGGAATTCGAACTGGATGAAGAATTCATCTTGTATAGTTGGAGAAATGAATTTTTTTGGTTTGGAATAGATTATAGGAGTTGGGTTTGATACTCTTCAATACATAATTTTCATATGTATATATAATACCGAAATCCCGTGAATTACGGAGAATCTTTGAAATTCGTCGGGCAATGTTTATAGTAATAGATACGCTAGGATATGAATTTTGTCTATACACTATCGATGCACTAGATGCAGTAAGACGTGTCTAGACTAAAGAATGATAAGCAGGCAACTCCCTAAGGATGATAAGCAGATGGTTTCCGACTAGAAATGATAAGCAAAACTTTTTAGCAGGTAGATACGGTCAAAGTCCAGACTCACTAATGTATCCTAACAACTACCAGTTAGACACACTAATGCAAGGCCTGGTTCGCTAAGACCAACGCTCTGATACCAACTGAAAGGATCCGAAACTAATCATCCGGACATCGTCCATATAGATTAAAAACGAATTACAATAGTTGATAACATCGCGAGGTACTTGACCTCTATATGATACATTTTACAAACGTTGCATTTATTTCTTAAAGGCAATCTATAATTACATCGAGAGTTGACATATTAGCCTAACATTTTATAACAACCAAATGATCTAATCTGCCATTTTCATAACAATAGTCTTTAATGAACTTCAATGACTCGAATGCAACGTCCTTGTATCATAGCTTAAATGGTCCCAAGTAGTATCCTTAACATGAGCTAATGCACAGCGGAAGACTTAATTCGTACCTGAGAATAACATGCTTTAAAACGTCAACATAAAGTTGGTGAGATATATAGGTTTGATGCTAGCAGCGTTATAACAATGGACCACAAGATTTCGTATATAATCATTTCAATAAAAATATTCTAAGTGGTTGAGCACTTGGTAACCATACTTAACATTTAATCACGTCGCATATTCCCTTTAATATGAAATCTTACTACACCGTACCAAGGTGTAGTCGCAAAACGAAGTACTGTGCAACCGTTGAATACTGGTCGTCCAGTCCGGTTGGGGTTGTCAGGCCCGATAGATCTATCAACAGGATTCGCGTTTACAATACCGCTGTAAATATTAGTTACCAAGCTACAGGGAAGTATGCCAGTGGTACAACTCAACGTAGAATATATTTTTCAGTTACTTGTGTCCATAACGTAAAACATAAAATACATGTATTCTCATCCCGAAATATTTAGAGTTTAAAAGTGGGACTATATACTCACTGTTGTCTCGAAGATATATATATTTTTGACTTGGTCTTCCGGTTGATATCACGAACCTATCCATATATAATATATCAATACCTTTTCTTTTTTAAACAAACGTCACATATATATACTTGTTATACTTTTAATACTTTGAATAATTCCTTAGTCCGTAGTTAGCAGTTCGTTGTTAGTAATTCAATTTTAATGGTTCATATTTAGATGTTTAATAAACCCCCAATGAAATAAATAAAACCCTCATCGTATATGTATTGGTCGAGATTAATCTTGACCCACGGTACCGGTGTTGTCAAATGACGTGTTGCGTACATAAAGTACCGGTGTTGTCAAATGACGTGTTGCGTACAATCATGGGATCTTATGATTAATCTTCTCGTATTGTTTACGGGTGATCCTGAACCATATAAAATTGAATTATGAGTACATATATATAAAATATCATGTTATCTTAGAAGTATGTGATTTTATGTAAATTTTTCCAATGAATCCCGAAGTCATTTAAGTCTTGGATAACCAATTTTGTTTCGGTCATAGTTTCTTCGTTACAAGTCCGTTTTCGTTGATTCAACTTGCCATCTCCTTGGATCGAGTCCCTCTTTAAGACTATGAACTGTAAATACCTTAGTTTGTATTCAAAATCATACGGCATAAGTGAAACATTAGTGAAACATATAAAGTTAAACATTTTTGTTACCACAAAATCATTTAATGACCATTTTTCTAAAAATACTTATACTTTGAAAAACCAAGTTTTACCTTGTTAAATTAGCATATACATAAGTTATATTACAGGTCTTGAAGTATTTTAAAAGTTAAGTTAGAAGGATCTATTTAGTTTGCAAACAAGTTTGAAAACATTCAAACTATGTTCTTGTTGTTAAACTTGTATACCACAAAATATGATAGCTATATATATATGAATCGAATAAGGTTATGAACATAGATTCTACCTTAAGTTCCTTGGATGAAGTTGCTGTAAGAGAGAAGTAAGAAGCTAGAATCAAAAGGGTGTTGGAAGTGGATGAAAGATTGGAAGTAAGTTGGTGTTCTTGGAGGGTTTTCTTGAAATGTTTTTGTATGGTTTTCTTATGGTGTTTTAGTATGGTTTTTGAAGCTAGATCTTTATAGAATTTTGCTGGGTTGTTATGGAGTTTAGAGAGTAAGAAAGAGTGTGTGTTTTAGCTAGGAAATTGAAGTAGTAAATGAATCAAAAATGATGATACATATATACTCCTAAAAATGTGATCTTTAAGGATAACATGACAAAATTTTAGTTTGTAATCTTATGTATTTGTCAAACAATAATACAAAAGCAATTACCTTATACCTAGGGTAGTAACAAGGGCTGGTTAGGTGGTGATTTGATGTGTATATACCAATAGTAAATACGTATAGAAGCTAGGTATGATACGAGTACAAATACTCTAGATATACGTATAGAGATTTTGTGAAAAATGGAATGAGGATTCAAATATAGCTATCTTTTGTGAATACACTTATATTGTTTTATGTATTTAAGTCTTTAAAAGTGATTAAATACATTACTTATACGATATATGTATAAACATTATAGGTCATAAGTATTTAAGTCAAATAACGTTACGTATGGTTATCGTTTTGAAAACTTAAGTTAGTAGTTTCAAAATATACTTATAACTTATTGTTATTAATACAAAATGAGATATTAAAACATTCATTAATCATGTTAAATATGTATATATACATATATATACGCAAACGTATAATTATCATATATTGTATAGTTCGTGATATCGTCGGTCAAACTAGACGGTCAAACGTTGTGTAAAACTCTTTTCGGAAATATAAATCTCGATAATTTGGATTACTTATCATGTTGGTAAGTTTTAATTTATGTAAATATTAATCTTATAAGTATAGAACGATCGAAAAAAATGCGGGTCAACTTTAGGGTTTTTGCTTATCGTGTCGGAACCATATAGAGATTAGAGTTTAAATTTGGTCGGAAATTTCCGGGTCGTTACAAACGGTAAACACGATAGGTCAAAGATGTTCAATTAGTCCTATGGCTCGTTACGACTCAATAATGTAGCATGCGAATCAAGTTGTCATGTTTCAGGCAAGATACAAGTATAAAAGCATGTTAGAACGATTACACAACCATTTGGTTAAGTTTGATTAAAAGTCAAACTTGGTCAAAGTCAAAGTCAACGGGGTCGGGTCGGGTATCCGACAATTTTTCTAAGTTATATAATCATATATGAGTATGTTGGCCAAGTTTCATGTTAATCGGAGGCCCGTAGCATAGCAAACATTTTTACGTCAAAAGACAACCCAAACAGCCAGTTTTAGGACAATGGGACGGCGTCCCAATTGGCTAGACGGCGTCCCACAATGAAGGGTGGGACGGCGTCCTGATATCCTAGACGGCGTCTAGGTTCAAAAGGTGGGACGGCGTCTAGGAGGTTGGGACGGCGTCCCAAAAGGCTTACAGGTCCTGTTTGCAGAAAACACAAGGCACGAGCCAAACTTCAATCAATCCTAGTTTATGATCCGCAAACAATCAAGACATGTATTTTATATCACCGGAAAGCTCTTTCGACAAGGAACATAACTAGATACATTTCCTAAATCAAATTTATCATTTTAGACAACAAAAATCTCGTCGAAAGTTCGTTAAACGTTCCAAAACAAGGTTTCAAGTTCATCAATTGCAATTCAAGTTTCGGGAATCCAATTTATACATATGATATGCCGTTTTGAAGGTAATGAAACATGTAATACAACTAAACACTTATCAATAACATTAATAAGCATTCAACGCATCAAAAGTTCGTTTTAAGAGTTGTCAAACCCTAACCAAACCTCAAAATCACTAATCATGTTAATGTAAGGTTTTCATGTCAATCAACACACCAAAACGAAGCTATTGAAGTAACTAACACTTTGAACACACAAACATTAACATCTAAATACATTTCATCATCCAAAATCAAAGATTAAGCATACACTTTTCATTTTCAAGCTAGTTACACCAAAACATCAAGATCGAGCATACAAATCATATATTCATGTTATACACGAGCCATAGACACTAACTAACAACATATCAAGTCAAAAACACGAATTTGAGAAATCTAGAGTTTTAGAAATGTTACCCAAAATCGATGAAGTTAGTATCAAATCGTAGAGGATGACGAGAGGATTAAGAATATGTAGTCAGATTTGTTGTGAGCTTCCAAGATCAAAATTAGATGATGAATTTTGTGTTTGTGTTCTTGAGAGAAAAGGAAGAAAGAAAAAGAGGAAGAAGATGGTGAAATGAAGTGTGGGGTGGTGAGGAGTCACTAGTTAGCCAAGTTTACCCGAGTGGCGAGATTAGTCCCTCAAGTTTGTTGTCGGGTGCGGGAAATAACCAAACGAATATTTTCAAAACGCAAGTTAACGAGAGATGTTAAAATCGAGTAACGGGATTATCATGAACACTAGTTAACGAAGTGCACGAGTATAGGTGACGAGGGATATTATTTTTAAAAAAAAAAGACGGTGTTAAAATAATTTAACGGAAAAACGCGGGATGTTACATTATCCACACCTTAAAAGAAATTTCGTCCCGAAATTTAGTTGGAAGTAGTAGTCGATATCTCTTACTCGAGACTTTACGTTGTTCATGATATGAATAAGTGTAGGTACGTCCTTGCGTGTTCTCATGAATTTGGATAGTCAGGGTTTCACGTTGTGTTAAGGTTTGGTTTTTACGATCCCCGGTTTCAACTGGTTTTCCTATGAAGAGTAGTTTGTCATCGATAGTTGATGTATCTAGCAGGATTGCACGTTCCTGTTCCGCAGGACACGTTTCTAAGTTTGTTACACGAAATGTAGGGTAAACGGAAACTTAATTGAGTCGGAAGTTCTAAACGGTAGGAAGCGGTTCTAATACGCCCCAAGGTTTCAAAAGGTTCAATAATGCGGGTATAGCCTTTCTCGATTTCCCAAAATGGATCACACCCTTCCAAGGTGCGGTTTCTCAAAATTACGCGGTTACACACTGGGTTTGGTGAGGTTTTCATCTAAGTTTGGTATAACTCTTCTGGCGACAATGGGTTGTCTCGAGCCCTTCTCGGACTTGAACGATCTCAATTGTTGTTTCTTGATGGAGTTCAGATTTCGGTGGTTGATGCTTTGGTTAAATGAACAGGGGTATGACATTAGCGGTCATATAGGGTTTCGGAAAGTGCGTGTGAACACACGAGTGGTATCTACTGTTGTAAGAGTGATCTACTAAAGGTGACAATACGAGTTTGTGACATGTCTTTCCAAGACGTAAATCGTTCGTTTGCTCGGTTCGTCGGTTTGTGGGTGGTACGCGGTACTCATGTCTAAGCGGGTCTCCAAGGTTTCTTGCAAAACTAGAAGTGAAACGAGTATTTCGATACGTGATAATTGACAAAGATGCACCGTGTTGGAATAGAATCTCTTAATATACGTTTGAACAAGTTAGTTAGGGTTCGAAAATGTTCGTTAGAACAATTCACCCTTGTGGCGAATACTAATGTAATATAAGGAGTTTCTCTATCCATGGAGAAATGTTACAAGGAGTTTCCTTAAACGGAAATGCGAGCGATAAAGATAGGAGTAAAATGAGGACTTAGAATAGGATGAGCTTGCATCTCGAGGTTGCCATAACGTGCCTCTAGTTGTAAAAAAAAAATGAAGTCTGAAAGAGAAACGAGATAGTACACGTAATTGTATAGTTCGGGGTTGAATAATGGTTGGACGATTATCAGCAACGCAAGGGCGTTAAGTCAAAGAAGAGTGAAGTATCGTTGGATTGTGTGTTATCTTAAATTCCAGTAATATCAGACGGTAACGGTGGAATAACATAGGTATGTAGTGTGGTACGTGATAACGAGAAAATTGATCGGATCCACAATTTAGTATTCGAATTCTTCGTGCAAAATAACGAATTTTAGTTATGTTGATTTTTGAGACGAGAGAGTATGCCTTTCGGCGTTCAAGTAGAAATATTTCCATATTTGAGTCCCATCTGGTGTTGTACGAATTTAGCTAGAAATGTTGGTGTGAAGAATCACGCTCAAGGTTCGATCGCGGAGAGATTAAAGTCGTGTAACACGAGAAAAGTCAGAAATGAATTTTCGGTAAGAACCGGTGAGATCTAAGATTTTTTTTTTTTTTTTTTTTTTTTTTTTTTTTTTTTTTACGAATACAAGTCTGAGTTGGGAGAGTTCCCTGATTACATATGGCTTGATTTCGAGATTGATTGTAATGCCTTGACCATTAACATCATAGTCTAGAAAATTGAACTTAGTTGAATAAGTTAAGATGTCATCTTTAAATACGATAACAGATTTGTCTAGATAAGTTTGCATACGTGGTTTAGGAGGTTCATGAATACGGACGGAGTCCTAAATAAATCGACGGTACTAAGAGAGATTTACAACTAACGTTGTGAGTTCGGAAGATGGCTTAGGAGACATCGTCTCCCTTAACCCCCAATTGATAACCGGAACGGAGGTTGATTTGGAACATGCGTGATTCATGCAAATAATCATGAGGTCATGGATGCGAAGGGGAGGGTATCGGTTTTCAACCGAAAATTTCTTAGTTCACAATAATCTATACATAAATGTAGGGCAACAATATCTCCTTAATGAATAGGTTTTGAGTTCCTTAGTTCTATAGGTGTCGAGTCCAATTTCTTAATGCATATCCTCCGATAGAATTTATAGGCACACAATATTTTTCCGTTGGTCACTTAAATCGTCTAAGTAGTATCTGGGGGAAAGAGGTGGAATATAAAGAGCACGAGTCAAATCCTTTGGTTATAAAACATCTAACGGTACTCGAATCGAATAAGTATGAAATATACGGTTTGTTGTGAAGAAACGTACCCGTGACTAGTCCATCATCGTCTCGGGCATTCTAGGTGTCGATGTTGTAAGTTCAACGGCGCGCGTTGGTTTTTGCTTTATTCTTTGGGCATTCATTCCTAAAATGACCCGATTGGCCACATTTGTAGCAAATACTCGGCTTTGGTGCGTCGGGCCCCTTTTGAGTGACGGGGGCGGTACTTCCACAATACTTGGCAATATGACCACTACCTTGGCACCGATGGCAAATTAGCTTGCCACATTCACCAAAATGATGCTTGTGGCATTTGTTGCAAAAAGGTCGTGTCCCGGCATAACTTTTCTTGCCGACGGGGGTGAGAGGTTCCTTGGCAAAGTTGTTGTTGTAGTTGCGCGATTGGGGGGCTTCCCATTTTCTTTTGTTGTCACCCGACTCATCCTCGGCTTTAGGTGCCGGCACTTCAATCTCGTCTACCGTTTCGATCAATTGACGGGCCATATTCAGGGCCTCTTGGTGATTACTGGGTTTGGATGACATTACTCCTTGTTTGATGCTCTTGGGAAGACCATCCATGTAAAGTTCAACCCTTAGAGGTTCGGGGGTCACGAGGTTTGGGCACATCAAGGATAGCTCAGAAAATCGTTGATTATATGCCTTTAGGTCATTCCCGACCGCTTTTAAAGTTCTTAGTTCGTGTTCGAGCTTACGGGTCTCTTCGCGCGGGAAGTATTCGGTGATCATCTTTTTCTTTAAGTCGGCCCATGAGAGAGTGTGAGCTTCATCGATACCCACCGACAGCACATACGTATTCCACCATGTGAGGGCGATACCGGCAAAAGTGTGGGTGGAATATTTGACTTTGTCTTGGTCCCGACAACCGCTTATGCTAAAAACGGCTTCTGTTTGCTCAAACCATCGGGTGAGCACAACCGGTCCTCCGGTCCCATCGAAGGTGTGAGGTTTGCACCCCATGAAAGTTTTGTAGGAGCAACCCTCGTTTGAATTACCGGTTCCATGGTTGTTGTGGTTGTGGTTGTTATTGATGTCGGAGGAGATACTAGCCATAGCCGCACCTATGGCGGTGGCTATCATACGTTGGAGGGCTTGTTCGGGAGTTTCGGGAGGAGCGCGTCGACGAGCCATTGTTCCTTCAAGAATATCATTGGTTAGTATTCTAAATAATACTAACCGTGGCATGGAATAAGGATAGAGAGAAAATTTTCCTTGACTCGCCTTAAATTCTCTAAGTCATAATGTCGGAACGTCCATGTGAATCACCGTAATATAATCCCGGAAATTATATTACCCTGATTCTCATGTGCATTTAACATTACTTCATAAAGTCAAGGTGGCGCGTCAACAAAATTTATTAACGTAAGATCAAGATCGAATACGAGTTAGATATGATAGAAGAGTTCGAGTATAAATGCACAAATAGTCAAGTAATTCCTACTTCAGTCTATATGCCGGTTGTAGTCTAGATTCACCTATGTACCCTATGACTCGGGGTGGACACAAATGAACTCTAAATCCCTACAACCAAAGCTCTGATACCACTTGTAGCGACCCCCACAAATCGTCAAGTGACGGCGTCGACTACGTAGGTCCCATTACCTGGTCATAAGTCTTTAAAACAGACGTTTGACCCAAAATATGTCGCATCCATTCAAGTGTAAAGATTGTTTCAAAGCTTACAAAGAATATTTGACCACAAGTTAAGTTACAACGTTATAAGTACAAATGAAAACTATGCGACACAGTTTAAATAAGTTCAAAAGATACTCCAAAATGCATGTATACTCGACATCCAAGCAAGTATCAAAAGAGTGCGGAAGCATGTATCACTAAGCATTCAAAACCTGAGAAAACATAGAAGAATCTGTCAACGAAAACGTTGGTGAAATCATAGGTTTAGTAAGTATTAATCGTTGTTTTTGAACCACAAGATTTTGTATTTCCATAACGTAGATTATCCAAATCATTTGCATTCCAAAAGTGTTGTTATACGCGAGCACTCAATTATCAAAACTTAACCAACGTTACCCCATCACACAGTGCTAGAACCCACACTAAAACACAAAAATATATTTCATCCACATAACGGTAGCGAACCGTCCGAATGAGGGTTTGTTAAACCCGTATGGCCACACAATATAAGTTCTCGCTTACACCCTGCAAGTGTAACTAATGATAATCGAATTGAGGCATTTTTGTTCTAACTAGCACGTGGAATGTTTGTTTTCACACTTGTGTTCAAAACATAAAAGTAAGTAGTACAAGATGTAACAAAGTATATGTTTTCTCAGCCCACGATGTAAAAGTATAAAAGTTGTTGAAAATGTGGGACTATGATCTCACCTTGAGCGCGAGAGTTAATAAAGTACTTCAACAAGTAAACGTGTGCAAAGAACAATGCTAGTCTTGACCTAAACAATAGGTTTGTATCAATAACGGTAAACACGATAGGTCAAAGATGTTCAATTAGTCCTATGGCTCGTTACGACTCAATAATGTAGCATGCGAATCAAGTTGTCATGTTTCAGGCAAGATACAAGTATAAAAGCATGTTAGAACGATTACACAACCATTTGGTTAAGTTTGATTAAAAGTCAAACTTGGTCAAAGTCAAAGTCAACGGGGTCGGGTCGGGTATCCGACAATTTTTCTAAGTTATATAATCATATATGAGTATGTTGGCCAAGTTTCATGTTAATCGGAGGCCCGTAGCATAGCAAACATTTTTACGTCAAAAGACAACCCAAACAGCCAGTTTTAGGACAATGGGACGGCGTCCCAATTGGCTAGACGGCGTCCCACAATGAAGGGTGGGACGGCGTCCTGATATCCTAGACGGCGTCTAGGTTCAAAAGGTGGGACGGCGTCTAGGAGGTTGGGACGGCGTCCCAAAAGGCTTACAGGTCCTGTTTGCAGAAAACACAAGGCACGAGCCAAACTTCAATCAATCCTAGTTTATGATCCGCAAACAATCAAGACATGTATTTTATATCACCGGAAAGCTCTTTCGACAAGGAACATAACTAGATACATTTCCTAAATCAAATTTATCATTTTAGACAACAAAAATCTCGTCGAAAGTTCGTTAAACGTTCCAAAACAAGGTTTCAAGTTCATCAATTGCAATTCAAGTTTCGGGAATCCAATTTATACATATGATATGCCGTTTTGAAGGTAATGAAACATGTAATACAACTAAACACTTATTAATAACATTAATAAGCATTCAACGCATCAAAAGTTCGTTTTAAGAGTTGTCAAACCCTAACCAAACCTCAAAATCACTAATCATGTTAATGTAAGGTTTTCATGTCAATCAACACACCAAAACGAAGCTATTGAAGTAACTAACACTTTGAACACACAAACATTAACATCTAAACACATTTCATCATCCAAAATCAAAGATTAAGCATACACTTTTCATTTTCAAGCTAGTTACACCAAAACATCAAGATCGAGCATACAAATCATATATTCATGTTATACACGAGCCATAGACACTAACTAACAACATATCAAGTCAAAAACACGAATTTGAGAAATCTAGAGTTTTAGAAATGTTACCCAAAATCGATGAAGTTAGTATCAAATCGTAGAGGATGACGAGAGGATTAAGAATATGTAGTCAGATTTGTTGTGAGCTTCCAAGATCAAAATTAGATGATGAATTTTGTGTTTGTGTTCTTGAGAGAAAAGGAAGAAAGAAAAAGAGGAAGAAGATGGTGAAATGAAGTGTGGGGTGGTGAGGAGTCACTAGTTAGCCAAGTTTACCCGAGTGGCGAGATTAGTCCCTCAAGTTTGTTGTCGGGTGCGGGAAATAACCAAACGAATATTTTCAAAACGCAAGTTAACGAGAGATGTTAAAATCGAGTAACGGGATTATCATGAACACTAGTTAACGAAGTGCACGAGTATAGGTGACGAGGGATATTATTTTTAAAAAAAAAAAGACGGTGTTAAAATAATTTAACGGAAAAACGCGGGATGTTACACCTCGAACATAAACCCTACAACCTCGCGCGAGCCATCGATGACCGGTCTACCCACCGATGGTGGGTCTATCTTTAACCACCCATGTTGAGATCCTCATCTCGCAAGCGGTTAATCACGGTACTCCGGACCGGAGAGTTAAACCCAATTGACCCTTAAATCCCCCTTCTTTGATGTCAAGCATGGACCGAACCCGACCAGATTATTCTATGCTTGATCATTTGGCGCCATTCGTGGGACATACAAGTTAAAAGGTTTTGATTTGATCTTTTTTCTATATGTCCACTTCTCATTTATTTTTTCTATACAGGCACTTGTAGCGAAAAAATAGATGCGCTCAATGGCCAACTGCCTACCGCAGCAAGGAACGAAGTGCAAAGCTAGCGCTGACGGGAGCTCGAGGATGACGGAGATATCATTCCCCGCCATTCAGACATTTAACACTTCCCGCGCACCAATTGTGGTATAGGGATATCTGCCAGAGTCACGACATGGCGTTAAGCGCCTTCACATAGACAACGGCAGTAGCGTCGACATCAAGTACGAGCATTGCTTGCGACAGCTACCCACAACAGTGAGGCGAACCATCAAACCTCCGACTACGGCTTTATCCGGATTTTCCAGAGAATCAGCGTGGCCTATCGGAATCTTGAAATTGAAGCTGGAGCTGAGAGACAGCGGAGATAAATCAAAGAAACCCACTGAAAGTATAGAATTCTGCGTTGTGCGCTCGTACTCTAGATATAACGCCATACTGGGGAGGACTTCCATTCAGAAATTTGGCGCTATACCGTCCACCATTCACGGGATGGTTCGATTCCTGACGGATCAAGGAGTTTCCACCCTCGAGTCAACGCCGCTGGACACCTTATGCACGTCTGTTACTGATAAGGGTAGCGCTACTCCTGAAGAAAAGGGCGTAAATGAGTGGTGGGTTATAGTCAATCCCGAGTATCCGGAACAGAAGGTAAAAATAGGAAGGAGCCTTACACATGAGACTAAGGAAAAATTAAGGAACATCCTCATCGCCAACTCTGACGTGTTTTGTTGGCGCGATGCTGACATGACTGGAGTACCACGAGAGATAGCGCAGCATCACCTCCGCGCCAGCATCAATTTAACCCCAATTAAGCAAAAGAAGCGGACAATGGCCCCAGAGAGAAGTGAGTGGTTGCGCAGAGAAGTGGATAACTTGGTCAAGGCCAACATATTGCGCAAGGTGAATTACCAGACATGGGTGGCCAACCCTGTGCTGGTGGCCAAGTCGGATGGAACATGGCGGCTCTGTATTGATTTTAAAGACATTAACAAAGCCTGCCCCAAAGACAACTATCATTTGCCAGAAATAGACTAGAAAGTAGAGTCGCTTGCCGATTTTTGGTTCAAGTGCTTCCTGGATGCCTACAAAGGATATCACTAAATACAAATGGCGGAAGAGGATGAAGAGAAAACCGCGTTCCACACGGACCAAGGGATATACTGTTACACTAAGATGCCCTTTGGACTAAAGAATGCGGGCGCTACTTATCAACACGCTATCGATACAGCATTCGCTAAGCAGATAGGGCGCAACCTTGAGGCATACGTTGACGACCTCGTCATTAAGAGCAATACCGAAGAATAATTGTTGGCTGATATACTCGAAATGTTTAACACGCTCCGAAGCATCAACATGAAGCTCAAGCTGGCCAAATGCAGCTTCGGAGAAGAGGAAGGGAATTTTTTGGGATATAATGCGATAATAATAATGATTATGTAACTAGTAGGGATGCTGAACATGCGGTATCCTATGTGTTTCCCAAAACAAACAAGTCGAAAGTTTAGTTTAATGAAAGTGGGGGCTGCTGCATAACTTTATCTATTTACAACAACACCACCACCGACGGTTCTTTTTGTTTTTCATTCTCTTAAACATGTTGTGAACTAGTGGGCTGATGATTAAATAAATGGATTGAGTTGGTGTTAGATGTTGGGCCGTCTCCTTTCTCCTATCTGTTGGGCTGCTACTAGTTTAGTGTATCGGTGTTTTTACTGATTAACAAACCTGCAACACAGGTTGCTTTATATATATATATATATATATATATATATATATATATATATATATATATATATATATATATATATATATATATATATATATATATATATATATATATATATATGTTTTTCTTTCAATCTTATTCCAAGAACTCAATGATTCATGATGATAAAAGATTTGATGATAAGGATACACGATGATGAGATGTTTATGATTATGATAATAATTAAATTAGGATTATGATTATGAATATGGCGTTGATTTGAATGGGAGGTGATGTAAGGATAGGATATACGATGATGAAGATCCGAAAATAATTTGGTGACCTGCTATCGAATTTTTAATCCTGTTTCCATTTTCTGATTTGAGTCGGGACACCACACAAAATTCTCTCTTGGGATGCTTATATTTAAATGGGCTACTGTATTGGGCTGTTAACAAAATTCAATTGGTTCCTGTCGAAGCCCAACACAAACCCTACTGAACGTTTGTTTTTCTGTTATTGCTATATAATATTTTGTTTAAACAAAAAGATGATGAATATGGGTAATTACACGATAATGATGATGATCACCTGAGGTATGAAGTGTTAATGTTATGATTTTATGTGAGAATGATGATGACATGTGAGCTTATGATGATGATGTATTGATTAGGGTTAAGGATGATAGATGATACATGAATGAGTTGTAGATGATGAGGTTGTGATGGTTTATAAGATTTAGAATGTGATATAAAGCAGATGTATAGAAACAGACGAAGGGTTAAAGGGTGTGGCGAATTAGCGAGAGGTCTGAAGTTCGAGCCCGGTCTGAGTCATTATCTTTTTGGAAGGGCTTATAAACTCTTTTAAAGGTAGTATTACTCATATTCATTATTATTATTATTATTATTATTATTATTATTATTATTATTATTATTATTATTATTATTATTATTATTATTATTATTATTATTATTATTATTATTATTATTATTATTGCTGTTGTTATTGCTAATATTATTATCATCCATAGAAATATGATTTTTATCATTTATAAAAGTATGACTATTAGTATTATGATTATCATTTATATTATTATCATAAGTGTTATTATTGTAATTAGTATCATCATTAATATTAATGTTAAGATTATTATTACTATTATTATTATAAGTATTATTATATTATTAGTATTATTATCAAAACTATTAAAATCAGTATCATTAATAAATCTAATTATTTTTAGTATTATTATTATTATCATAAAGAAGATACAAATTTTTAATTATTATTATTAATATTATTTTACCAAATAAATAGCTATATAGGAATATATTTAATACATATCACATAACAACACTAATATTTTCATAATAAATACTAATTATATATCTAAAGTATATCAAATAAATATAGCTAATTTGGTTATTAAATGAAACATACGAGTTACTAAAATAACAATTACTAATAATACATAAACTTGTTCGATTACGATTATATGTGTTAATATATATACAAATGATATAGGTTCGTGAATATGAGGTCAACCCTACATTGTTCCGTTTTGTCATATGTATTTTTACTACAAAATACAGTATGGTGAGTTTCATTTACTCCCTTTTTAAATGCTTTTGCAATATATATTTTTAGGACTGAGAATACATGCGCTACTTTTATAAATGTTTTACGAAATAGACACAAGTAATCGAAACTACATTATATGGTTGAATGATCGAAGCCGAATATGCCCCTTTTGCTTGGTAGCCTAAGAATTAGTAAATCGATCTACTAATTGACGTGAATCCTAAAGATAGATCTATTGGGCCTAATAAACCCCATCCAAAGTACCGGATGCTTTAGTACTTCGAATTCGTTTTTATCATGTCCGATGGATGTCCCGGAATGATAGGGGATATTCTTATATGCATCTTGTTAATATCGGTTACCAGGTGTTCAATCCATATGAATGATTATTTTTGTCTCTATGCATGAGACGTATATTTATGAGAAATGGAAATGAAAATCTTGTGGTCTATTAAAATGATAGAAATGATTGATTATGATAAACTAATGAACTCACCAACCTTTTGGTTTACACTTTAAAGCATGTTTATTCTCAGATATGAAAGAAATCTTCCACTGTGCATTTGCTCACTTTAGAGATATTACTTGGAGTCATTCATGACATATTTCAAAAGACGTTGCATTCGAGTCGTTGAGTTCATCAAGATTATTATTAAGTCAATTATAGTTGGATATATTATGAAATGTTATGCATGCCGTCAACTTTCAATGAAATGAAAGTTTGTCTTTTTAAAAACGAATGCAATGTTTGTAAAATGTATCATATAGAGGTCAAGTACCTCGCGATGTAACCAAATGTAATGTATTCATCCAGATGGATTAAGACGGGTCTTTATAGGTGGTATCAGAGTGGTGGTCTTAGCGAACCAGGTCTTGCATTAGTGTGTCTAACTGATAGTTGTTAAGATGCATTAGTGAGTCTGGACTTCGACCGTGTCTGCATGTCAAAAGTTTTGCTTATCATTTAGTGTCGAAAATTATTTGCTTATAATCCTTTAAAGTCTAGACACGTCTTACTGCCTCTATCGCATAGACAGTGTATAGATAAATTCATATCTTAGCGTATCTGTTATTGTTACCTTTGCCTAACAGCTTCCGTAGATTCCTCTGTAACTTATGGGATTTTAGTATTTTATATGCGTATGTAAATTATGTATTTCAGGGTACTAATCTACATCCTATAATCTATTTCTTATCGAAAATCCTTCATCTGATCGTACGAGATGAATCCCTCAACCAGTTCGAGTCCCTCGGATTTCGATAGCTATTCCGATAGTTATTTCGACAGCTATTCCGACATGGATATTCACCTAAGCTCCGAAAACAGCGTCACCAGAATGAATCAACCAATCATCCATCCTCAATTCATCTGATGGGTTCATAGTCGACTTAATTAATGGAGTCGAGTAGAAGGCGATTCTTTCCACCCACCAACCTGCACTCTTGGCAAAGAATATGAAGCACTTACCGGCAAACCAATCCGAAACACCATTTTTACCATCATTTCCTGAATATCTCGCCATGATTATATACTATCTAAAATTCTAAACCTTATTCATCCGCTCGTTCCAACCGACAACCATCCCGAAATAATAGAAGAAGTCAATGAATTTGGCGCTCGGTTAGTGACTTTGGAGAATATGATGCAAAATTGACCAGCTTCATCAACATCCGCATCCCACACCTCAACATCTCATTCTGTACCTCGAGTATAATCATCGTTCTACACGACGTTCTACATCATTTATCTTCATTCGACATTGTGATTATGTAATCTCTAATGTGTTAGAGATTATATATTCTTGTTCTAACGGTAAATCAAATGAGTTTAATATCATATTAACTCATTAAATCCATGATTACACCTGAAGAAAATGTATATGTATATATATTTTCATAAAGATTGTAATTGAAAAATTCCTTTGTACAAACTGTTAATGGTGAAAATATTTTAACAGGTAGGTAATACCCGAGGAATATTTAGATTTCACATTAATAAGTTACATTGTATATTCTTCGAATCTGATTCAACGGTCATTTACTATCCTACTTACATCTACAGAGATACGTATATGTTCACCGCAG
The DNA here is from genome assembly GCF_046630445.1 of Rutidosis leptorrhynchoides. Taxonomy (NCBI): domain Eukaryota; kingdom Viridiplantae; phylum Streptophyta; class Magnoliopsida; order Asterales; family Asteraceae; genus Rutidosis; species Rutidosis leptorrhynchoides. Next base: position 695,137,124 of record NC_092333.1, on the reverse strand, counting down.
AATAACCATTTTCATTCAATTTCATATTTGGATTTTGACTTATTAGAATCCAACAAGTGGCATAATGAAGAAAACATTTGACAAAATAAAATTTGTTAGAAACAAACAAATTAACTATGAGAAATTTTGTTAAGAATCCATGCTAACAAAATCCTAGCTAACTTTTCCTAGCTAACTGTTAATTCCGTATTACCTTTTATTTATCGCAATTTATTTATCGCATTTTGTTTATCGCAATTTTAATTCTCGCAATTTTTTTATCGTCATTTAATTTCTGTTATTTATTTTACGCACTTTAAATATCGGGACACGTATACAAGGTTTTGACATATCATATCGAGGCATCTATATATATTATTTGGAATAACTATAGACACTCTATATGTAGTAATGCTTGAGTTAGCTATACAGGGTTGAGGTTGATTCTCAAATAATATATATAATTTGAGTTGTGATCGAGTCTGAGACATGTACACGGGTCACGATACGTATTAATTAATTTAAATATTATAAACTATATATGAATTATTGAGTTAGTGGCTGTGGACTACTAACTGTGGACTACCAAGATTGGACAATTAAAATGAATTAAAATATTGATTATAACATATGAAACTAAACAATTCTTCAAGTTTGCCACTTGATTTCATCTTAAACCTCATTTATATCTTGACGATTACAATCTGCGTTCAAACCTTTCGTAATTCTTGAAAACACCTCAATGGAGTGAATGAACCAACCGCAGTTCATCTACGTAAGAAGAGATTGATGCATATAGTTTTGCACTTGAAAACTCTCGGAACCTGAGTAAACATTTAACACGTATATGTGCTAATCCCTTTAGTATTATTATTACCCAAAATAACTTGGTAATTCCTTCAAAGTAGCAAATTTTGTCACAGCTTCAGCAAGTCAACTTCGACTTTTCGTTCGAAACAACCTTATTATCACCTTGATTTATATGTATGCTCTTTTATTGTTACAGGGAAACCTTTTATATTTCACCATATTACCATCAGCGTTTAATCATCTAAAAACACAATTCTCCTGAAACCACCTCAGATTGATAACCAATGATTCAGATATCGTAGCATTAAATGCAGTGGAAACAGAAAAATTGTAGATGGTCTAAACGGCCAAAAGTTTGATGATAAAGAAAGGAGTGTTTGGAACGCTCGATAGAAAATTTGGTACTGAAAAACATATTGAGCAAACCATGAAGGAGACCAAGGCTAAATACAAGGACCATACCGTATATTCAAAGAAACCAGGTAATTCTGGACCCTATGAAACCTTCAACGAATATCTAGCTCCGTACTCATGTTAAAATCTTGCGAAAAATCTTTCTTCATCAACCATCGAACTTAGAAATTCCAAAATATCATCATAAATATCTTCGATATTTCTGAGGATATTTTCATAAATATTCTCATCCGGAATTATTTATCTCTTCGTGCTATCTATATTACATCATAAAGGAAACTACTTTAGTTTCTAAATTTCTTTAAAATTCGAGTTTAAATTATGAATGTTTTTGAAGTAGTGTTGGGAATTGATGCATGAGTTAATATAATATAATGACACTTGATCAACGTGATTATATTACAGTAAGTCATGCTGAGTTTCTGATGGAACGTGATGATTCACAGACCATAACGTCATCATGTGCCATGTACTCGACTCTTACATTCTATCTAATATATAAACATATCAAGAACATAATTTCTTGATAGTTCTATCTTTTCTCTTGAATTCTGATAATTTAACCAATCAAGATTGTGCTATTACAATTTCTCTCTTAGAACATTAGTCATGTTCATTCGAAACTCCATACCTACGAATTCTGGATCATTATTTGTTTGACTTATAGTCGAGAAAAGAAACCAAAATTTGAATTGAGGGAGGAAGAATAGAAGGTGTGAACAATGAAAATAGGGAAATGAAGGGAGTGGACTTATAGTGAAATATCCGACAGAGTAATCGAAATAGATCATCTCATTTAATCAAAGAGGATTCTAAATTTCCTTAAGAATCAAATCTTATTACGAAGATTTCCTCTAAATTCCTTGAATTCTGGAAAATCAACCGTGACTACATCACCGGTTAAGACGAACTTGCATTTACTCATTTCATTCTTTTGTGATAGCTCCATTATTCGTAATCTTCGAATAATCGAATTATTTTACCCATATTACACAATGAAGATAAAACTCTATTTATCAGCTCATATTCGTCATGAAAACATCTTTATTGTTAGCCATGACCATCTCACTCAAATTTTGGGACAAAATTTATTTAACGGGTAGGTACTGTGACGACCCGAAAATTTCTGACCAAATTTAAACTTAATCCTTATATTATTTCGACTTGATAAGCAAAGTCTGTAATATTGAGTCTCAAAAATTTCTGAACTGTTCACATGGATTCATTTAACTTTGACCATTTCCGACGATTCACGAACAATTATTTGTAAATAAATATGTATAAATATTATATAAATATAAATACAAGTGTATATATAATATTTTGAATTAATAAAGTATACTTTAATTAATTGGAATTAAAAATGTAAAAATAATAATTAGAATAATTAAGTCATTGTTAAAATATATATAAGTATATATATAAATATGTTATACTGAAACTATATATGATTTCTATTATATATAAAATATGTAAATATTAATTATTCAGTAAATGTCATCAAATAATATAATAGTACATAAATAATAAATGGTATTAAATTTAATTAAGTTTGAATATAATTGTTATATTATTATCGATACTTTCATTATTGGTAATATTGATATCAATAATTGTATTATGAATACTATTATTCATAATATAAAATATATATATAAAATTGTTATGTATAAGCTATTATATTAACTTGATTACTAAAAATTATTATTTTTATTTAAAGTATTATTATCAGTATTCTTATTAGTATTATTATGATATCAATACCATTATTATTTCTATTATCATTATTATTATTAGTTTTATTAATATTATTAATATTAAATATTAATGTTTGTATTATAAATATTAATATTTTCCTTTAAACCAATACAGATATATTATACAAATAATTACAGATATATATAAATGCATATATACACAAAAATACAGATACATTTATATATAATTACATATACAGATATATAAATATATAAACACTGTATATACAGATATAATTACAGAAGGGAACGTATTCTGTTTCCAATCCTTGTCAAGCTGTAGTTGATTGGTTTTCCTTCGTACAAATCAGAATCTAAGACACTAGGATGAATCCAATTCTGTTAGCAATCTCAATCTGTCATATTTTCTTTATCTGCCTGCTCAATGATTCTTGTCGACCATTAACATTAGATAACAAACAACTCTACTGCTTCAAATAGTCGATTCATATAATCATTATTGTCTATATATTGTGAAGACCTGTCCTAATCCGTCCGAACGAAGTCCATATCGATTATAAACGATTCACAACAGTTGATTACATCGCGAGGTACTTGACCTCTATATGATACATTTTACAAACATTGCATTCGTTTTTGAAAAGACAATCTTTCATTACATTGAAAGTTAACAGCATGCATACCATTTCATAATATATCTAACTATAATTAACTTAATAATAATCTTGATGAACTCGACGACTCGAATGCAACGTCTTTTGAAATATGTCATGAATGACTCCAAGTAATATCCTTAAAATGAGCAAATGCACAGCGGAAGATTTCTTTCATACCTGAGAATAAACATGCTTTCAAGTGTCAACCAAAAGGTTGGTGAGTTCATTAGTTTAACATAAATAATCATTTCATAATTTTAATAGACCACAAGATTTCATATTTCCATTTCTCATAAACATACGTCCCATGCATAGAGACAAAAAAAAAATATCATTCATATGGATTGAACACCTGGTAACCGACATTCACAATATGCATATAAGAATATCCCCATCATTCCGGGATCCTCCTTCGGACATGATATAAATTTCGAAGTACTAAAGCATCCGGTACTTTGGATGGGGCTTGTTGGACCCGATAGATCTATCTTTAGAGTTCGCATCAATTAGGGTGTCTGTTCCCTAATTCTTAGATTACCAGACTTAATAAAAAGGGGCATATTCGATTTCGATCATTCAACCATATAATGTAGTTTTGATTACTTGTGTCTATTTCGTAAAAACATTTATAAAATTTGCGCATGTATTCTCAGCCCAAAAATATAAAGGGTAAAAAGGTAAATGAAACTCACCATACTGTATTTTGTAGTAAAAATACATATTACATCACTGAACAAGTGTAAGGTTGGCATCGAATTCACGAACCTATATCATTTATATATATATATTAACACATATAATAACAATTAAACAAGTTTTATATATTAATATTAATATACTTTATAATTTGTATGTTATATTAATAAATAGTTTAATTATACCTATTTCATATATTATAGATAATTATATATATATATATATATATATATATATATATATATATATATATATATATATATATATATATATATATATATATATATATATATATATATATATATATATATATATATGATTATATTAAAAGAAATTAATTTATAATTTATAACTTAGCTAATATTTTATAATAATAACATTTTATTTAAATCAATAAGTAATATTAATATAGTTAGGATATATGTAAATATATATTCTTTATATAAATACCATTTGTTTATTAAAATATTACTAAAACAATGATAATAATAATAATAATAATAATAATAATAATAATAATAATAATAATCATAATCATAATTGTAATTATAATCATGATAATAATAATAAATGATAGCTGATAATAATAACAAGGTACAACCTTTGAAGACAAGCTTTTAAAAAAACAAAACACCACTGCCCGGATTCGAACTCGCGACCTCTAGCTTAAGCATAACACCCTTAACCATCTCTCTGTCTAATTCTTTTTGAAGTAATACCTAATCTAATTAATATGACTTGTTCATCGTTAGCCTTCTTCCTCATATAATCATATTAACACCTCATCATATATAATCTAAATGGGATTGGGTCTCGGCCCAATACACTTTCACAAACCCGATTTTATCTCGGCCCAATACACTAGTCCATTAGTAAAACCATGTTAAACATAAATGGCCCAATTAACACTTTATATTTCGCTCCAACAGTAGGGTTTCGATCCAATCAATCAGTTGTACAAGAATCGTTTTTATACAGTCTCCCCTCTTTACCTTTTCAATCGTGGTTGTCCACTACCAATACTCATCATTATAACATAATCATTATGTTCAATATTCATCATCATATATATACTACATTTATGTTATGTATCAATATCACAAACTATCATCATCTTCATTATTAATGACCTCCTCACATAAAATCATAGATTCATCATCGTCTTCCTCTTCCTTCAACATAACAAGATACCCACGACAACAGTAGCAGGTGTCAAAGATGCAGAAACAGAAATAAAGAATATCGGTAGCTGTTAAATGGGTTATCAAGGGTGGCTTTCGGTTTTAGATTGCAATCGAGTGGAAACAGTAATAGTCGCAGATGGATGGGTATTTGGGTTTGTTTACAGTTGAAGTGGGTGGAATCCACCGTGGGTTTGGGTGTTGTGGTTATGGGTGGTTGAAAGAAACCAAATAATAATAGTTGTAAGGATTTGGTGGTGAAAAGAATCGAACAAACAGAAAGAAAATATCACTAATAGCAAGCTTGATGATGATGGGTTGTTGAAGATAGTTTGGGTCGGTTTGAGTACGAAGAAGACCAACAAAATATAATTCACGATGGCGGCGTTTAAGATTGTAAGAACAGAAATTAAATAGCTATGGGTTTTGAGTGATCTTTGGTCATTGTTTGGCAACAAGCTGTAGTAAACAACATATAGAAACGAAAATAATTGTAGTCTTTATATTGTTTTCAGTTGATGTTATACCTGATCGGAATAGTAACAATCGAGGTGTTCTTGGTGATGTTAATCGAAGGTAGAACCAGGTGTACGAGCTGCTGTAGAACGAGTTGTAGCAGTTAATTATGGTGGGGTTTGATTCAACAAAATAGATAGAAATACACAGGAAAAAGAAGGTATTGTTAAGGTGGTAAAAGGTTAGAGTCTCGGTGGTGGTGGATCACGATCATAATTAGAAACAAGCAATGGTGGTGATAAAAAAAAAATATTTGATAGTAGATTGTGAACCCAACAATAGTAGTCGTTGATACATGGTTCGAACACTTGAAGAGCAGAGATAATTCATGGAGTTTTTGGTGGAGTTTCACAATGTAAACAAGTTATAGAGATAAAGCAGGAGTTTGACGATTTGTGGTAGATGTAGTTTGTGGTCTTGGTTTTACATAGAATAAAAGGAATTGGATGCATGTATGTGAACTTGTGTTAAAAACAAAAAGAGTCAGGGTAATCGAATAGAGAAAGAACCAAGTTGTTGTAATCATGCATGATTGAGTGATATAATTAATAATAATAATCATATGAAATTTTTATGGGACGTGTTAAACAAATTTGCAAATTGTTATAATATAGTGTGCTAGTGGAGGATGTTGGTTCATAAGGGACAAAAAAAAAATGGAATTGGTGATCAATGTGTAATCTCTCTGCATTACTATATGTATATGTATATAATATATATGGAAATTTGGTAGTGGGTATAGATTGGAATCAAGCACAGTGAAACCAAATGAATCTCAAATCAAATATCATACACATTCACGGATGTAGTTAGACAAGTGGGTCTAGTAATTGAAAAAAAAAATGGAAACAATAACCGAAAGTAGTAGATGGTGGGGTTTACAAATATCCTTGAATTGACAATTAACAACTACCACATGGTAAAATATATTCTCAATTAGTACAGTATATGTTAGTAATCACACTAGTGATTAACTTGATTGGAAACTGAAAGTGTTCTAATTTACGGATAGTCATTTAATTGATCAAGAATTTAATTATTATAATATAATATAATAATAAAAATGAACACATGAGAACTTATTTAATAGTCATGAATTATTTTCTTTCTACCGACAGTTTTTCCTGGATATTATATCAGGGTCCGTTGTTAGTCAGTGGCGGATAGAAAGTCTATAGATTATATATCTCATTTTCGAATTACCGTTTATAAGTTCATATTTAGACTCACTTAATATTAATCGGAACATCAAACGAGTATTACAATCATTTAATATTTATTTTTAATATACTTTATATATATATATATATATATATATATATATATATATATATATATATATATATATATATATATATATATAAAGTATATTAAAAATAAATATTAAATGATTGTAATATATATATATATATTTAAGTGTATGTATTTATTTTAATATTAATATCATAATTTATTTTTATTTTACATAGTTCATTAAAGCATATTACATTTTAAATTATACTTCAATATATACATAACTATATATATTAAAATATATATGTATCTATTTACAAATAATTGTTCGTGAATCGTCGAGAACAGTCGAAGGTCAAATGGATATGTGATACAGTTCAAAAATTTTAAGACTCAACATTACAGACTTTGCTTATCGTATCAAAATCATTTAAAGATAAAGTTTAAATTTGATCGAAAATTCCCGGGTCATCACAGTACCTACCCGTTAAAGAAATTTCGTCCCGAAATTTGAGTGAGGTCGTCATGGCTAACAATAAATATGTTTTCTTGACGAATATGAGTTGATAAATAGATTTTTCATCATTATAGAATAATACAGATAAAATAATTCGATTATTCGAAGAGCACGAATGAAACTATCATGAGAGAGGTCCCAACGGGCATCGTCCAACGGCTATCCCAACGGTCACTTTTACAATATATAAATACCAACCATATACTTCATTTTATACACTCAAACATATATTTCTTTTATATTTCCACCTTTCTCAAAATCAAAATCAAACACTCCCAAACTGCAAAATGTTAACACTTCCCCCAATGATTGTTTCATTCGATGTTCATTACGGAGGTGATTTCCGTAATCAAATGAAGGAATATGAGTGGGGCATTAGTATTTCGTTTAAAGATATCGACATTCGTGATGTTGGTTTACAAGATTTGCTATCCTTTCTGAAGGAAAAAGTTCCGTGTGAATTCACGTCTGTGTTCTTTTATAAAGATGATTATGGTATGGATTGTAGGGCAAGTTTTCTATGTACCAATGATCAATGGTACTTTATAAAAGATACCATTGAAGATCGCGGTAAACGTATTTCTTTGTATACGGTTCTTGAAGATGAAGAGACGTTGGGTTATCGTTACCTCGATGAATCAGTTGAAGCAGCAGTTGAGGCATCAAGAGAAATACCTTTGTCTCCAGAGTACCTCACGGATGGTGAAATGACTGTGAACGCTACTTTGCAGATGACAATTGACGACGACGAGTAGTTTGATTGTAATCTTTTAAATTTTTTTTTTTTATTGTCATGATGTTTTAATTTTTAATTATTGTAATTTCAGTGTTGTTGTCGAGTTTTATATCTTCCTTTATGTTTCAGAGCTCTTCGTCTTTTTAATCTCCCCTCAATCTCTAGTAAAACGAGTAATGGTCTAGAATTTGTAAGTATGGAGTTTCGAGTGAATTTAATGTTATAATCAAGAAAGAACATAATAGCACGATTTGATTCGTTAAATTACCAGAATCATTGAGAATAGAGCTATCAAGAATATACTTTCTTGATATGTTCAGAAGTTAATTAGAATGAAAGAGTTATGTAACATGACACATGATGGTGGTATGATCTACTGTGAACCATCATGTCCCATTAGAACTCAGCATGACTTACTGTAATATAATCACGTTGATCAAGTGTCATTATATTATACTAACTCATGCATTAATTCCCAACATTACTTCAATAACATTCATATTTTGAGCTCGAAAGTTTACAGAATATAGAAACTAACAGTTTCTATATGATGTAGTACTGATAACACGAAGAGATTAATGATTTCAGATAAGAATAGTTATAAAATATCTCCAGAAATATGGAGGATATTTATAATGAAAGATACGATGATATCTTGGAATTTCTAATATCGATGGTTGGTGGAGAAAGATTTTTCGCAAGATTTTAACATGACTTCGGAGCAAGATATTCTCTAAAGATTTCAACGGATTCAGAATTACCCGGATTCTTTGAATATATGGTATGGTCCTTGTATTTGTCCTTGGTCTCCTTTGTGATTATCTCAATCCGTGTTTCAGTTCCAACTTTTCTGAGCTTTTCCAACATACTATTCTTTATTATCAAACTTTCGATGATTAAGGTCGTTTACGGTTGTCTATGGTTTCTGCTGCTTCATTCAGCTTTTTCAACATTCAGAGTATTGATTTGTGACTGAGTGCTTTTCAAAATTTCAGAATGAGAGATCATAATTCTAAGAGATAAATGTCATATATATATAACTGTTGATGTAGATATGCTGTGAGTTTTCAAAGTACTGATTGCTGATTCCCGGTAATTGTTATGGCAGTTCTCGTTACAAGATGCGGATGAGTACATGACGAGACTTCAATAGATAATTATAGTGATTTGTCGGAGGGATTTAAACTAAGGAGCGACAAGGTTGCTGGTACATTTGCTGGTAATGTGGTGGAACATAAAAGAATTCTCCGGTATCAAAAAGATAATTGTATATATCAGGATTATAGTAAGGCTACTTCGAATGAAAATTCGAAGTTGATTTGATGGAGCTGTGACAAAATTGGCTACTTTGAAAAGGGATCGCAAAGTTATTTTTGCTAATAAATGCCAAAGGATCTGACGCGGCTACGTGTTAAACTTTTACTCAGTTGCCGAAAGTTTTTCAGGTGCATAACTATATGCATAAATCTTTCCTTTCGTAGGTGAAGTTCGATCGGTTCATCCTCTCGATTGAGGTGTTTTCAAGAATCATGAAAGGTTTGAACGCAGATTGTAATCGTCAAGATACAAATGAGGTTTAAGATGAAATCAAGTGGCAACTTGAAGATTCGTTTAGTTTCATATGTTATAATCAATATTTTAATTCATTTTAATTATCCACTGTTGATAGTCCTCAGTTGATTAGTCCATAGGTAGCTAGGATTTTGTTAGCGTGGATTCTTAACAAAATTTCTTATAGTTAATTTGTTTGTTTCTAACAAATTTTTATTTTTGTCAAATGTTTTCTTCATTATGCCACTTGTTGAATTCTGATAGGTCAAAATCCAAATATGAATTTGAATGAAAATGATTATTCTTTGGTGAACGGATTCATATATCGATGAATGTAAATAGGATAGTAAATGACTGTTGAATCAGCTTCGTCGAATGTACAGTGTAACTTATTAAAGTGTAATCTAAATATTCCTCGGGTATTACCTACCCGTTAAAATATTTTCACCATTAACAGTTTGTACAAAAGAATTTTTAATTACAATCTTTATGAAAATATACTTGTATATATATTTTCTTCAGATGCAATCATGGATTTAATGAGTTAATATGATATTAAACTCATTTGATTTACGTTAGAACAAGAATATATAATCTCTAAAACATTAGAGATTACATATTCGCCATGTTGATCGAAGATAAATGATGCAGAACGTTATGTAGAACGATGATTATGTTCGGAGTACCGATTGTGATGTTGAGGCGTGTGTTGTTGTGGTGATACAGTTGATGCCGTTGATGTTGTTGAAGCTGGTACATTTTGCACCATATTTTCCAAGGCTACAACTCGGGCGCGAAACTCATTTACTTTATTACTCCGGGATGATTGTCGGTATAAACGAGCGAATGAATAAGGTTTTGAATCTGACTTGTGATATAGTCGTAGCGAGATACTCTGGAAATGAGAGAGAGAATGGTGTTACGAACAGGTTCGCTGGTAAGTGCTTCAGGTTCTTCACCAAGAGTGCAGGTTGGTGAATGAAAAGAATTGCCTTCTTCTCGTCTCCATTGATTTAGTCAACTACGTAACCATCAGATGAATTGATAATGACTGATTGGTTGATTCATGCCGATGACGCTGTTTTCGAAGTTTATGGGAACATCTATGTCGGAATAGCTGTCAAAATAACTATCGGAAGAGCTATCGGAATCTGAGGGACTCGAACTGGTTGTAGGATTCATCTCGTACGATCAGATGAAAGATTTTTGATAAGGAATAGAATAGGATATAGATTAGTACCCTGCAATACATAATTTACATATGCATATATAATACTAAAATCCCATAAGTTACGGAGGAATCTACGGAAGCTGTCAGGCAAAGGTAACAATAACAGATACGCAAAGATATGAATTTATCTATACACTGTCTATGCAATAGAGGCAGTAAGACATGTCTAGACTAAGAATGATAAGCAGTTAATTTTCTAAGGATGATAAGCAGATGATTTCTGACTAGAAATGATAAGCAAAACTTTTGACATGCAGACACGGTCGAAGTCCAGACTCACTAATGCATCCTAACGACTATCAGTTAGACTCACTAATGCAAGACCTGGTTCGCTAAGACCACCGCTCTGATACCAACTGTGAAGACCCATCCTAATCCGTCCGGACGAAGTCCATATCGATTATAAACGATTCACAACAGTTGATTACATTGCGAGGTACTTGACCTCTATATGATACATTTTACAAACATTGCATTCATTTTTGAAAAGACAATCTTTCATTACATTGAAAGTTAACAGCATGCATACCATTTCATAATATATCTAACTATAATTAACTTAATAATAATCTTGATGAACTCGACGACTCGAATGCAACGTCTTTTGAAATATGTCATGAATGACTCCAAGTAATATCCTTAAAATGAGCAAATGCACAGCGGAAGATTTCTTTCATACATGAGAATAAACATGCTTTCAAGTGTCAACCAAAAGGTTGGTGAGTTCATTAGTTTAACATAAATAATCATTTCATAATTTTAATAGACCACAAGATTTCATATTTCCATTTCTCATAAACATACGTCCCATGCATAGAGACAAAAAAAAATATCATTCATATGGATTGAACACCTGGTAACCGACATTCACAATATGCATATAAGAATATCCCCATCATTCCGGGATCCTCCTTCGGACATGATATAAATTTCGAAGTACTAAAGCATCCGGTACTTTGGATGGGGCTTGTTGGACCCGATAGATCTATCTTTAGAGTTCGCATCAATTAGGGTGTTTGTTCCCTAATTCTTAGATTACCAGACTTAATAAAAAGGGGCATATTCGATTTCGATCATTCAACCATATAATGTAGTTTTGATTACTTGTGTCTATTTCGTAAAAACATTTATAAAATTTGCGCATGTATTCTCAGCCCAAAAATATAAAGGGTAAAAAGGTAAATGAAACTCACCATACTGTATTTTGTAGTAAAAATACATATTACATCACTGAACAAGTGTAAGGTTGGCCTCGAATTCACGAACCTATATCATTTATATATATATATATATATATTAACACATATAATAACAATTAAACAAGTTTTATATATTAATATTAATATACTTTATAATTTGTATGTTATATTAATAAATAGTTTAATTATACTGATATTGCTCAATAACATCATATATATCTATCGCAATATCACTAAAAACGCTCTAGAATCGAAGATGATGAAGGTGTTCTACAAGCTATAGGCTTAGATGTACAAATTTGTATCGGAAGAATGATTTACAAAGAATTTTGATGATTTATGACCTTGGTTGATCCCGATACGAGTTAGGGTCAAGATAGCACTCTAAAATGAAGTAATATTGAAAAGAAAACGAAACAGTCAAAATCAGCACAACAGGACGCCGTCCTGGAAGGTGGGACGCCGTCCTGTCTTTCAAATCGGGACGCCGTCTCGGAAATTGGGACGCCGTCTAGCCCTTTATACCGGGACGCCGTCCTGCCCTTTGGGACGACGTACCGTAGTAGGTGTAGCCGACTTTTTGGCTTTTTACCTACTCTCTCCACTTTAAAACTTCAGTTTTTTAGAGACTGTTTCATCAGAATACGAACCAGAGAGTTTAGAGGCGATTTTCAGGAGCAAATTGGAGAACTCCAACCTCTTTGAAGAGGCTCAACATCAAGGCATCATCCATCAAAACCTTCTTCATCCAAGAACTCTTGTTCTTGTAGGTTATTTACTTGTTCTCAGCAATGATTTCAGTTAATAATTTGATTGTATTGTTGTCTGTTACCATGATTGTTGGCTAGTTTCTATAATGTTTGTCTAGGTTAATAACCAAGGTATTGGATGTAATCTTATTGATTGAATGTATTATGCGTGATAGATTGAAGCTTGAATTAAGAACCATGCTTATTGTTGTTAAAATCATTTGTATTTAGTTAATTGATATGTTGTTGATAAAGAGAACTCTTGTTGATGTATCATATTGATTTACAATCAACTTGTCTTAGATTGATTGTTTGCTAAACCGGACCAAGGGGGTAAACTAGATTAAAACGGTTAAACAAAATAGGAATGAATTGTGTAGAGCGAACGCAAAGACAATTGTTATTCAAGTCTTTGATCTTGTTGATCAACTAGTCACAAACGAAAAGGTCTAAGTAATAGGGAACCCTCGCTTAGTAATTCTAGTTTGAGTACTTGCTAAAGAGAACTCTTGGCGAGTCGATTTAGGTGATTAGCATGCTTATAGTTATTTGATTACAAATACAAGAACCATAGTGAAAAGGGAACCCTTGATCTTGTTATTGTATTTGCGTGTTTATCCGAGAGAACTCTTAGTGAACCTATTAGATAACTACACACATAATTGATGTCGAACGAGGTGTATATAAAATAGTTTATATTTTAGCAGGAAAAACTATTAAATACGATACAATTTTACACAAGATATTTATTTATTTATAGAATGGATATACTTAAACCTTGCTACAACACTTATAGGCAGTGTACCTAATCGTACAGTAGTGTAGTTTTTAGTAAGTCCGGTTCGTTCCACAGGGAAATCTTTAAACAAAGCTCAACGCTATATTAGTTTACTTTTATAAAAATACAAATATATATATAAGTAATATTATTATTATAAAGGGGGGTTTTTACCGTTTAATGACCGGTTTGTCGATTTTAAAACTTTAGTCGCAGTTAAAACCTAATGTAAAATATAAAATAAATACAAGACTTAAATTAAAGCGTAAAGTAAATAACGATAATGAAATTGCGAATAATAAAAATGCGATAAAACTAAATTGCGATAATTAAAAGTACGATAATTAAAAGTGCGATTAAATAAAATAACAATAAATAAAAGTGCGATAATTAGAAGTGCAATTAAATATAAAATAAAGGAAATTAAATATGAAATAAAAGAATTATGCTTATTTAAACTTCCGTAATCATGATGTTTGACGTGTTGATTTTAGTTTTATGCCCATGGGTTAATTGTCCTTTGTCCTGGATTATTCAATATGTCCGTCTGGTTTTTGTCCATAACAGTCCATCAGTCATAAATATAAATTGCAAGTGTCCTTGACAAATTATTATTATACCCGAAGTTAAATATTCCAACTAATTGGGGATTCGAATTGTAACAAGGTTTTAATACTTTGTTTAATGAATACACCAGGTTATCGACTGCGTGTAAACCAAGGTTTTACTACTTTGTTAACAATTACACCAATTACCCTTGAATGTAATTTCACCCCTGTTTTAATTAATCTAGTGGTTATTAATCCATTCCCGTGTCCGGTTAAATGAACGATTATTCGTACATATAAATACCCCGCCCATCGTGTCCGATCGAGTGTATATGGTAATTTATAGGGACGCCCAATTGTAAATCTTTATATTAACATTAACAAACTTTCATTTAGTTAAACAAATATAAAGCCCATTAATAGCCCATAGTCTAGTTTCCACAAGTGTCGTTCTTTTGTCCAAACCCCAATTATGGTACAAAGCCCAATTACCCAATTTTAGTAATTAGCCCAACATCATGATTACTTCGTTTTAAATAAGCATAATAATAACTTAGCTACGAGACATTAATATAAAAAGGTTGAACATAACTTACAATGATTAAAAATAGCGTAGCGTTACACGGACAGAATTTCGACTTACACCCTTACAACATTCGCTAACATACCCTTATTATTAGAATTATAATTAAAATTAAAATATAAATTATAAATATAAATATATTTACGTTGAAGAGGAAGAGAAAAAGGATGTCTAAAACTCGGCAGAAAACTGGCTTTTTATAGGACCTGACCAGCAATCTCACACCATGCGACTCGCATGGATTTGTGCTTCTGGCCATGCGAGTCGCATGGCCACCCTGGATTCAGCCAACTACTTTGTTTTCTTCTTGCCGACGTAATATAATAATAATAATATATATAATATATAATTATATATAATTATATATATATTATATTATATTCTTGTGCATAGTAGACTAGATATTTTTGGTCCGTTGCGTCGGGCGTTTCTTCTTGGCTCAGGTCCCGGTTCCGGATTTTCGGACGTCTTCGCGTATTATTTTATATCGCGTACTTTGCGTCTTGTAACTTGTACTCTTGTCATTTTGAGACGTTCCTCATCAATATTTTGAACCTTTTTAGTTGTATCTTGTACTTTTTAGCTCTTTGGACCTTTTTGTCTTCAATTTGTCGAATCTGCCTTTTGTCTTCACTTTTTAATATTTAAACGAATATTGCTTGTAAATCGAACAATACCAACTAAAATCTTGTCTTTCTTGGGGAATAATGCTATGAAATATATGTTCGTTTTTAGCATTATCAAATATTCCCACACTTGAGCGTTGCTTGTCCTCAAGCAATATTGTCTTGAAATACTAGAATCACTTTTTTATTCTTCACACTTTGTACATCAGTGATTTCTATACGGCGGTATAAACAATGGTAGTAACGATATGGTTTACAGTCCCACATGACTATAAAAATTTAGATCCATTAATGAATTTGGATCTTTATGAAAACATTTGATCTTTTGAAAATTAAATCTAGTTTTTACCCTAGATAAGTTTTCCGGAATAACCCTTTACCGGTGTTTGCAAAATATTTTTGTGGGTTTGGTGGGTTTCAGATTTGAAAATTTTAGCTCAAAACTTGCGGTTTTGTGTCACCCACTTGCTAACCTTGTATTTGGAAAGCAACACGTCCAGTTTACTTGTCCCGTATATTACCTTTCGGCAAACTACCGTCCGGTTGTAAAGGAAAGCGTTGAACAAGCAACTGTTAAGGCAATGTCCCGTGACATGCTTTTGATTATGGTCTATAACGTGTCGGACGCAATTACTATCCTTGGTAGGAGCAATAGTAAAGCTCACCCTTATAATTTGTCGGTCTGGCACAAGGTCCTGTCTTTGACCATGTTATGCAACCACCGTTCTTACGGTTGACACCCGATTTAGTTCAGGTAACCTAATGAATTCCAGGTGAATTCCTAGGATTTTACGTTCAATGGTAATGAACGCATTGAAATAGGGTTTTTAGAAAACAAATCGGTTTGTATTTTTGATCAAAATATTTTCTCGTTCAAGCTCGAGTTTAGATATCATCGAATTCCATGAGTTTGAATTCTCAATCTTTAAGGTCAATCTCTAGGATTGAGTAATATCAGTCTTAAAAGCTGATTTTTAATCTTTAAGGATATTATCCTTTCTGGGGATCTGATTCATTAGTCTTATCCAGCTAATTTGCACGGTGCCCCCCCATTGTACGAGATAAATCCTTCTCATGGTTAGGATAAATCTGACCACTTGGCGGCCCTGTTTAATGCTGAGGTCCATGGATTTCCTGCTGATTTTAGTGATGACTTTTCTAGATTTTTCGTCAACCTACAGCTGGTCTGGACGACAACTTCATGACCTAAATCAAGAAGCGCGTGTCTTTTTCGGAAGACTTTACTTCCTTTTAGTGATGGAATTGATTCATCGTGTAGATCCATCTCTTCTTTTCTTTCATCGGGTAAAACAGTTTAGTTTAGTCCAAAGCAAAAGTATTTTTAGTTGTTTGTTACAGATATATGTGACATATGTTTAAAATAACTTGGTAAATTTTCCCACACTTGGCTTTTATTTTCCTTTTTATCGTCCTCTATTCCATTTTAAATGAATTTTAACATTTTCGTTTGTTTCTCAATTTATGTCCTTTCCGAGGTAACAATAATTTCGGTGTTAAAACCTAGTTTTATCGTTCATAAATATGTATAAACATGATTTGAATTCATTTAATTAAAAATTTTGAAAAATTTTACTAGAATTGGGTAGTCAGTATATAAGACTAGGGCTGTTCTTTTTTATCAGAGAGCACTAGATTCTAATACAACTACTGCTTTACTAGTATTTTTAATGGTAACCAAGTGTTTAATATAAAAATTTTAAAATCCGAAAGAATTTAACCCCTTCCCACACTTAAGATCTTGCAATGCCCTCATTTGCAAGAAATCGGTAACAATTTAAATTATTGAGGGTGATTTGTGTGAAAATGATTAAATTTTTACCAAAGTTTCCAAATATATTGGCGTTTGTTTGCTGAATGATAAATGGTGCACGTCATTTGTTCATTCCGTCTTGTTGTTATTTCACATATATTTTGCATCATTGTCGTCAAAATTACTTGCTTTTGCTGAACTTAATGCCAGTCTTTGAAAACGCGTTGTTTTAACCCTGTTTTGTGCATAAAATAGAATACATACAATACAAATATAATCATACATGCAATTTGAAATGGAACTTTGGCATCCCACTTTCAAACTATAAGAAAAATATTAGTACACAATAATAATAAGAATATCAAACATTACATAAACGTAATAAAATGTTAAGTGTTTAAAATAAAAATAAAAAATTACCAACTTATCTCTACTGATCAGGAGGTGGGTTAGGAGGAAAATTAGGATATGGATCCCAATTCATGTTCGCGTCCGGGTTCCATGGCTGATTATAGGTGTACTGGTATGCTGCGTCATAATCATATGAATCATAGGGTGGTCTCATCTCTGGCTGATGTGCGGGATAGTATGCGGGTCGGGTCGGATAATACATCTCGCCAGGCTGCAACTGGCTTATAATTTGGCACTGATGATAATCCCATCGGCCATGCTCTCGTTGCCGGGAATGCTCGTAGTCATTCCGGCGTTGCCATGCCTCGTACTGCATATGCCTATCATAGTTCGTCATGTATTCATCCTCCATACGAATGCCTAAATCAAGAGCAGTCTCCCGAACAACTCCTATAATGTTGTTCGCCTCCTCCATCTCATCATCCGAACCTCTCTCTACCTGTCGCTGAGGTCCCTCGTATCGATATACCCGACCACGTCTCATCAATAATACCCTTGCACCGTGATAAAGGTTTGAACTTATAGTTTCACCTCCGTCCTCTATTTCGTTCATTGGACCCCCTTGGTGCTTATCTACACCTAAATACTCTCCAATGAGAGTAATGAAAATACCACCACCTATAATACTCCCCGATTTCATCCCCGAAACTACATTAGCGAGATAATAACCAACACAATAGGGAATGTTAACGAAACTCCTCGGGTCTCTAATACACTTGAGGTAGAACAAATCGTTTACGGTCAATTTCTCCTTATTCCTACCCCTTTGTGTAATTGTGTTTGCTAAGAATCTATGAATCACCCGGAGTTCAGCTCTGTCTATATCTAAGTATGTATGATTTCCACTGGCGTGAAATTCATTAAAGTGGGACATACGCCTCCAGACAGCGTTAATATCAAATTCCCTATCTACCCTTTCTCCTTGGGCAATCAGGCTATTACAGTCGGGGCTCAAAAGTTCAGCAGGGGTGTAAATCTGTAAGGCCCTGGCTAAATCTATCATGGACATTCTGTACATGCGTCCACCTAACAGAAATCTAATAAAGCTTCTATCATCTATCCTCCTAACATCACTGTTTAACTTAATAGTACTAAGTAATTCTATACACCATTCCCTATATATGGTTCTACGAATGGAAAATAGGCGCATCCAATCGTTAAACTGAGAATTACCATACCTTTGCACCAATAATTCCCGAATCGGTTCGGCAAGGTCAACTGTTTCCAAAGGTACCCAGTCAATTGCCCTTGGCATTTCAACAACCTTAAAGTAGAGAATGTGCATGTTCTTTTGATAATCTGGATACTCTATCCAACATCGATCAAATCTCAGATTTGGGTGTAACTGATCTTCATTAATGTCTAAGCTCAGAATCCTTTGATGTGGAGCGAATTGACGAAACTGATTCATGAATAATTGATCTTGATCGTGATATGGAATATGTTGCTCCTCCTGTTCTTCTTCTTCTTGTTGCATATGTTGTTCTTGTTCATGAAACATTTCCGGTTCGGGCTCTGGTTGCCTGGACGATGATGCACCTGAACCTCCAGTATCGGCTCTCTGTAAAACACATTAAACACAAAAATTGTGCATCCAAATATGCATTAGTGTTAGCAAAATAATAACTTGAAACAATTATGATGACATGTTCAATTCATAACACATTTTATACACATTTTCTTAACAATAACAATTCTACACTTTTACATACGAAAATGTGTACAATGTTTTATCACATTTAAACTCTTAAACATGTCAACAATAATCATTATAGCAATTAAACACTTGTTACATGGCATTCAAATCAAACTAGTGCTCATTTTCATATTTTTGTCAAGTCTACACTTTGTCAAATAAGCATATACGAAAAATGTACATCAAGTTCATAAGCATTTATCTTAAATAACATGCCAAATAATCACTACTAGCAATGAAACAAGTTTCAAATGGCCTTTATATCAAATTATCCAAGTTCATGAATTTTTAGACTTAAAAAGTCCACTTTAATTCTCAAAAACATGTTTAGGCTCAAAGTTTGGATCAATTAACTACCTAAACATGTTACACTACTTAATTTAGCAACAATTCATGACAAAAATCGGCCATAACCTGTTTATATCAAAAAGCCCCAAATTGCTCAAGAACACAAACCCTAGATTCTTAAAAATTTGAAGTTTTTAGCTTCAATTCATGTTAAATAGCTTCTATCTAGGATATACATGCATAATATAACAACAATTTAGCTCTAATTACACCTAAATTTAACAAAATCAAAATATAAATTTTCTAGCTCAAGAACACAAAAATTCGAATTTAAAGAGATTAGGGGTGAAATCTTTACCTTTCTCCTGAAGGGGTTGAGACTACTGAATCTAGGCATGATTATTGTGAAGTTTTGCAAGAAATTTGGTGAAAATTGGTGAAAAATTGAGAGAGTTTGGGAGAGTTTTCGTGTATATGTGTGTGTTTGTGAAAGAAAGAGCAGAACTCGGCTGGATTTTGATCCTGTCCAGTTTTTTATGGCCATGCGACTCGCATGACTTTACTCTTACCCCCATGCGACTCGCATGGGGGTATTTTCCAGGTTGTTTTTATTTTTTTTTTTTTTATTTTTTTTTTTAATAACCTTATACTTTTAAAACATAAAATTTAATAAAATTTTAAAAATTTTGTTTCTTTTTAAGACGAGGTCGTTTCGGGACAATGCCCTAGTCCGTCCCTCGACAAAATTTTAAAATTTTGTCATTTTCAAGCGATTGTTTTAAAAGCTTAGATTTTTGAATTTTTTAATTTTTTGGCATACTTTAAATCAAAAAGATTAAAAATAATGATAATAAAAGTTCTCGTCCCTCCCTCGGGTAAAGCAATTTCGGTTCAAAGACCTAGTCTTCAACTTACGACGAATTTTAAAAATCATATTTTTAACTTAATGAGATAAAGTAAATTTTTGTTTTTAAATTCACATAACTTAAATATAAAATTCAAAATTAAAAATTAAAAATTCACACCAAACTTAAAATTTGAAATGCATAAAATTAAAAATTCATATTTTTTAAAAATTAAAAATTCACACCAAACTTAATTTAAAAATTTATAAATCATATCAAACTTATATTAATTTTTTCAAATATTTACAATTTTAAATATATTGTTTTTATAAAGTTTACAATATTAATTTAAGGTTTAAATATTAATTTTAAAAACATGGTAAAAATAAAATTAAAAATCTTTTTGTCTTTTTATCCCACTTTTATCAATCAAATATTATCAAAAATATGCGCCCCTCTTTTCGGTAAAGTAATTTCGGTTCCAAGACCTAATTTAACTCATGACGAATTTTTGAAATATTTTGGGTTGATTGATCAAAGATATTTATACCTTAAGAATAAACGTTAAATTTCGCAGTGATGTAATAAATTTTTGAATGATATCAATAATTTCGGTCGCCAAACCTAATTTTATTTAATACCAATTTAATACTTTTTAGCGAACAAATTAGCGTTTATTATCAAAAGGTTAAAAATAAAAATAAAAATAAAAACTGTACAGACATACCTGTGAAATAGATTTCTTAGTTATATGATCTATTATATTCATAAGATAGTCGGTTTAATTGGTCTTCCATGGCTGCATAGGCGTAACCTCGAGCATTCATTGTCTTTTCTTCTAAACATATGAACGGTCCGTCTCTGCATAAAGTAACAAATTCGGTATTTGAATAGGTTTGATTATTTGAACATTTACCTCCATGTGACCATTTTCCGCATTTGTGACATCTTTCTAGGTGTCGTGCTCTTCTTTTCGCTGCGGATTTTGATTTTCCTTTACCAAATTGTAACTTATTATCTTCGCATCTGGATCCTTTTCTAACTCCGTCCATTCTTTCTCTGATTACTGATACTATTTCACTCGGGAGTATGTCATTATTACGTTTAGTGATCAAAGCGTGTAGCATTAGACCATGGTTTAATTCACAGGCAGTCTTCATTTCGTAAAAACCTAAAAAAAATAAAAATTCAGAATGGGGGGAGAAGACTAGTTCTTTAGGGTCTGCTAGGGAAAGACCATACGTGTTCCATTTTCGAGAACTACACGAAAACAGACAATCTAACTCTAACAGAAATACATATTATCCTTTAAAGACTTGATTCTCCCCACACTTAGTTAGTTGTGGTGTCGAAATTGTGATTAACTTCGTTGTCGACTTCCATCGGACCATGTATGTAATGTTTAACTCTGTGACCATTAACTTTAAATTCAATCCCATTTGAATTTATTAATTCTATCGTTCCGTATGGGAAAACTCTTTTGACTATGAATGGTCCAGACCATCTTGATTTCAATTTTCCAGGAAATAGCTTGAATCGTGAATTGAAAAGAAGAACTCTGTCTCCTTCTTTAAATTCTTTTGAACTTCTGATTCTTTTATCATGCCATTTCTTCGTTCTTTCTTTATACATTAACGAATTTTCGTATGCTTCATGTCTTAATTCTTCTAATTCGTTTAGTTGACTTAATCGTAGACGTCCGGCTTCATGTAAATCAAGATTACATGTTTTCAAAGCCCAAAATGCTTTGTGTTCAATTTCTACTGGAAGATGACATGCTTTTCCATACACAAGTCTAAAAGGTGTGGTTCCAATTGGAGTTTTGTAGGCTGTTCTAAAAGCCCAGAGTGCATCCTCCAATTTAATGGACCATTCCTTCGGATTTGATCCTACGGTTTTCTCTAGAATACGTTTTAAAGCTCGGTTTGTATTTTCAACTTGTCCACTTGTTTGTGGATGATATGCGGTGGAGATTTTATGAGTTACTCCATATCTTTTAAGAACTTTCTCAAGTTGATTATTACAGAAATGAGTACCCCGATCACTTATTAAAGCTTTCGGTGTTCCAAACCTTGCAAAAAGACGTTTTAAAAAGTTGACTACAACTCGTGCATCGTTAGTTGGGAGAGCTTGTGCTTCCGCCCATTTAGATACATAATCAATGGCTACGAGTATATATAGATTATTATGAGATTTTGGAAATGGACCCATAAAGTCAATACCCCAAATATCAAATACTTCACATACTTGGATGACATTTTGTGGCATTTCATCACGTTGACTTATTTTTCCGGCCCTTTGACATGCATCACAGGATTTGCAAAGAAGGTGTGCGTCTTTGTAAATTGTAGGCCAATAGAATCCAGCTTCATAAACTTTTCTTGCTGTTAGTTGAGGCCCATAATGCCCTCCTGTTGGTCCTGTGTGACAATGGTTTAAAATTTTACTAGCTTCATCTCCAAATACACATCGGCGTATTATTCCATCGGGACAACTTTTAAACAGATGTGGATCTTCCCAGAAATAGTGTTTTATATCACTGAAGAATTTCTTTCGTCTTTGGTACGATAATCCTTTTTCAAGGAATCCACAAACTAAGTAGTTTGCATAGTCTGCAAACCATGGGATTTCTTTATAATCTATCTTCAATAGATATTCATCAGGAAAGTTGTCTTGTATGGCCGATTCATTTAGAACTTCTAATTCGGGATTTTCAAGACGAGAAAGATGATCAGCGGCGAGATTTTCTGCTCCCTTTTTATCTCGGATTTCAATATCAAACTCTTGTAAGAGTAAGATCCAACGGATTAATCTTGGTTTAGCATCTTGTTTTGAAAATAGGTATCTAAGAGCAGAATGGTCGGTATAGACCACCGTTTTTGCTAGAACGAGATATGATCGAAATTTGTCAAAAGCAAAGACAATAGCAAGGAGTTCTTTTTCAGTAGTTGTATAGTTCGTTTGTGCTCCTTGTAATGTCTTACTAGCATAATATATAGGTTGAAATCGTTTTTCAATCCTTTGTCCTAAAACGGCTCCCATTGCAAAATCACTTGCATCGCACATTAGTTCAAATGGTAGATTCCAATTTGGTGTTATCATGATCGGTGCATTAGTGAGTTTTTCTTTAAGAATATTAAAAGATTTGATACATTCATCTGAAAAGATGAATGGCGCATCCTTTTCTAGGAGTTTATTCATAGGAGTGGCAATTTTAGAAAAATCTTTTATGAAACGTCGGTAAAAACCGGCATGCCCTAGAAAACTCCTAACTCCTCTAACATTGGTGGGATGTGGAAGTTTAGCAATTACATCTACTTTAGCTCTATCCACTTCAATTCCTTCTTTTGAAATTTTATGTCCAAGAACGATGCCTTCTTTAACCATGAAATGGCATTTCTCCCAATTAAGTACTAGATTTGATTTTTCGCATCTAATTAGCATTCGTTCCAGATTAACTAGACATGATTTAAATGTATCACCGAAGACTGAAAAGTCATCCATGAATACTTCCATGCATTCTTCTATCATGTCGTGAAAAATCGCCATCATACACCTTTGAAAGGTTGCAGGGGCGTTGCAAAGTCCAAATGGCATGCGTTTGTAAGAAAAAGTACCATAAGGGCATGTGAATGTGGTTTTCTCTTGGTCCTCGGGTGCTATTGGAATTTGAAAATATCCGGAAAATCCATCTAGAAAACAATAGTAACTATTTCCGGCTAATCTTTCCAACATTTGATCTATGAAAGGTAAGGGAAAGTGATCTTTTCTGGTGGCGTCATTTAATTTTCTATAATCAATACATACACGCCATCCTGTTACAGTCCTAGTAGGAATAAGCTCATTTTTCTCATTTGTAATGACAGTCATGCCACCCTTCTTAGGCACGCATTGAACTGGGCTTACCCATGGACTATCAGAGATTGGATATATCAAACCTGCATCTAGCAGCTTAATAATCTCTTTCTTAACTACATCTTGCATATTAGGATTTAGTCTTCGTTGGCGTTGCACATACGTTTTATGACCTTCTTCCATAAGGATTTTATGTGTGCAATACGAAGGACTTATTCCTTTAATATCATGAATCTTCCATGCAATGGCTGGTTTATGAGCTTTCAACACAGAAATGAGTTGTGATTTTTCATTTTCAGTAAGAGAAGACGATATTATTACAGGTAATTCAGATTCACCATGTAAATAAGCGTATTCCAAATGGTTTGGAAGTGGCTTTAACTCTAATTTCGGAGGTTCTTCTATCGATGATTTATATCGATATCTGTCTTCTTCTTTTAGCAATTGAATTTCTTCTGTTGTTGGTTCATATCCATTAGCTATAAGTGTAGCTAACATTTCAGCTTCATCAATTGGTTCATTACCTTCTCCTAAAGAACATTCTCCTGTTCCTTGTAATTCTGGAAATTCTTCTAATAATTCTGCATGTGCATCTATAGTTTGAATATAATAACATGTATCATCTGCAGATTGTGGTTGTTGCATTGCTCTATCAACTGAAAAGGTAACACTCTCATCCTCTATACTTAGGGTCAGTTTCTTACCGAACACGTCTATCATTGCTTTAGCCGTGTTTAAGAATGGTCTTCCTAATATGAGAGGAACTTGAGAATCTTCTTCCATGTCCAAAACAACAAAATCTACTGGAAATACTAAAGTACCAACTTTAACTAGCATGTTCTCCATTATCCCTCTAGGATATTTTATTGATCTATCGGCTAGTTGTATGCTTATTCTGGTTGGTTTTAATTCTCCAAGGTCTAGTTTAGTGTATAGTGAATACGGCATTAGATTTATACTAGCACCTAAGTCTGCCAATGCTTCTATTGAACTAAGACTACCCAGAAAACATGGAATTGTGAAACTTCCTGGATCAGATAATTTTTCTGGTATCTTATTCAACAGCACTGCTGAACAATTAGCATTCATAGTAACAGCCGAGAGTTCTTCCATTTTCTTTCTATTCGTGATTAGATCTTTCAAGAATTTAGCATATCTTGGCATTCCTGAAATCACATCAATGAAAGGAAGATTTACATTTATCTGTTTAAACATATCCAAGAATTTGGATTGCTCGGCTTCAAGTTTTTCTTTCTTCATTTTACTCGGGTAAGGAAGTGGTGGTTGGTATGGTTTAACATAAGGTTTATCCTTAACTGTGTTATCTTCATTAACCTTTTCAACTACCGGTTCTTTTTCCTTATCTTGATCAGGTTGTGGTTCTTGTGGAGTAGGAATAGTTTCATCAGAAGTTACAGGTATTTCAGGTGGTTTAAGTGTTGTACCACTTCTTGTGGTAATAGCTTTAGCTGTTTCATTCCGGGGGTTAGCATTTGTATCACTAGGTAGACTTCCCGGTTTTCTTTCACCTATTAACCTTGCTAGGTTACTTACTTCTTGTTCCAGATTTTGAATAGAAGCTTGTTGATTTCTAAATGCTTGAGCATTTTGTTCATTGGTTTGTTTTTGAGATGTGAAAAACTGTGTTTGAGTTTCAACTAGCTTCGTCATCATATCTTCTAAATTCGGCTTTTTATCATCGGTTTGTTGTGGTGGTTTGTTTTGAAAATTCGGTCTTTGCTGATTATAAGTATTGTTGGATACTTGTTGATTGCTAGGACCTTGTTGGTTGTTGTATGGAATATTTCGGTTATAATTCTGGTTTTGATTGTAAATCGGTCTTGGCGGTTGATAATTATTCTGATAATTATTTCCAGGCCTTTGGTTTATGTATGAAATATTCTCTCTTTGTTCCATTGTTAATTCAATACTGAAACAATCTTTTGTCAAATGTGGTCCTCCACACTGCTCACAACTAATTCGTATAGCATGAATATCTTTAGTCATCTTTTCCATTCGTCTCTCGAAAGCATCTATCTTTGCCGAAATGGAATCTAAGTCATGGCTAGAATCGGCTCTAGCTGCTTTAGATGATCTAATGATATCTTTTTCTTGGTGCCACTCATGTGAGTGGGAAGCAGTATTATCAATAATTTTGTAAGCATCAGTTTCGGTTTTCTTCATAATAGAACCACCAGCTGCTATATCTATGTCTTTTCTTGTAGTGATGTCGCATCCTCGGTAGAATATTTGTACTATTTGACAGGTGTCTAAACCATGTTGCGGACATCCTCTTAATAACTTTCCATATCTTGTCCACGCCTCATATAGAGTTTCATTTGGCTTCTGTGTGAACGTAACAATTTCTGCTTGAAGTCTTACGGCTTTAGATGCAGGAAAAAATTGTTTAAGAAATTTGTCAACTAAAACATCCCATGTATCAATCGCCCCTTCAGGTAACGATTCCAACCAATCTTTGGCTTCTCCCTTTAAAGTCCAGGGAAATAACATGAGATATATTTGTTCATCCTCCACTTCTCGGATTTTAAATAGTGTGCAGATCCTATTAAAGGTACGTAGATGTTCATTTGGATCTTCCTTCGGCGCACCACTAAATTGGCATTGATTAGTCACCATGTGTAGAATTTGTCCTTTGATTTCATAATCTGGCGCATTAATGTCTGGATGAGTAATTGCGTGACCTTGGCCAGTGCGTTTAGCTCTCATTCGGTCTTCCATACTTAAAGGTTCCAGATTCTCCATAATTGAATTTGTTGACTCGGTATCACTAGATGGTTCTGATTTAATAGTTCGTTCCTCAACAATCTCTGTTTGAATGATTGGTGGTTCCGGAGGAAAGTTTAATGGTTCAGGATCTATGAACCGTTCCTGAATATTTTCTGGATTCTCAATTGTGAGGTTTGTTTCAAAAACTGGATTATCGGAAATTTGAACTGAAGTACTTGGTCGACTTGATGACGATTCTAAAGAAAAATCAACGGCGGTTATATTTGTTAAACGATGTCTTGATCGAGTTACAGGTGGTGAACGTACAAAAGGTGATGAACGTCTTGCTCGGTGCATTCACTGAATATCCTATTAGTTTTTAAAAGGAAAGAAAAATTATAATAAGTTATCCAATCAATAGACTTTTCTGATTTTGCCCACGTTTCGAATAGCCAAAAGATGCAGCAGAGGGGCAGGATTCGTTTGGTCTCAATATAATTGAGGACTGTTTGGCTCCAATAACCCGGTCCACGTACAAATCCAACTATTACTACGAACCAGAAAATTTTGATGTCTATTAATTTAACCACTCAAAATAAATTTTCGTAATTTTAAGAAATTTAGATAAGAAGTAGAAAAAAATTCTAAGTCCTAAAAACTAGAATGGCGAGAAATAAGAGAGAAAAAGAGTTCGTCGCAAAAGGTCGAAAAAGAAAAATGGTTGAAAAATAAAAGGTGACGGAAAAATAAAAGAAACTTATAAAAACTTAAAAATACTTAACTAATTTAACCTTATTACTACAACTAACTTAAAATTATAATCGCAAATTGAAATTACTAATTGGAATGATAATTGATACATAGTAAAAGGTCTAAAAATATTAAAGCTTACAGGAAAAAACTAAATCCCAAATGGAAATAACTTAAAAAGAAACTAAAACTTAAAAAGGCGTCGCAAAATTCTAAAGTACCTAAATTTTAGTCTAAAGAAAAAGAGCACTTAAGGAATTCTACGGCAAAGCCTAAAAATATAGGAGTAAAAATAACTATATCAAAAACTAAGTTTAAAATTAAATATGAGCGAAAAATATAAATATTACGCTATAACGATTACAAAGGGACAAAATATTAAAAGAAATAAAAAGTGATAAAAAAAATACAATTTTTATTAAAATATTATTTTTATATTAATTATATTAAAGTATTAAGTTTTAAATATAATAAAACTAATTAAAAGTAATTAAAATTAATTAAACTAAAAACTTAATTAATAATAATAAATCAAATTAGGGTTTAATAATAATAATATTATATTAACCGTAATAAATGCGAAATTAGGGTTTGGATGTGGCCCTGTCAGACCCCTCATGCGAGTCGCATGATTTAAAAGGGTAGGTCATGCGAGTCGCATGACTGAACTGAACCGGTTCAACTGGACAGGTTCAATTTGACAGGTCACGTATATTTAATATTTATTTTCTTTTTTCTGTTTTATATTTAAAATATAAATATATATATATAATTAAAATAAAACTTAATTTTTAAAACTAAAAATAAACTTAAAATACTTTATAGTTTTGTAAAAATAAAAGAAAAACTAAAAAAATATATTTAAAATACTTTTTTTTTTTTTTCGATTTTAAAAGCTTTTTTTTTTTTTTTTTTATATATTTTCTTTTATATATTTTTATATTTAAACAAAAATATAAATTTTACAAAAACTAATTATAACTTAAAAATTAAAAATATGGCGTTTCGCTTCGGCGAATGTTCCCCGGCAGCGGCGCCAAAAATACTTGATGTCGAACGAGGTGTATATAAAATAGTTTATATTTTAGCAGGAAAAACTATTAAATACGATACAATTTTACACAAGATATTTATTTATTTATAGAATGGATATACTTAAACCTTGCTACAACACTTATAGGCAGTGTACCTAATCGTACAGTAGTGTAGTTTTTAGTAAGTCCGGTTCGTTCCACAGGGAAATCTTTAAACAAAGCTCAACGCTATATTAGTTTACTTTTATAAAAATACAAATATATATATAAGTAATATTATTATTATAAAGGGGGGTTTTTACCGTTTAATGACCGGTTTGTCGATTTTAAAACTTTAGTCGCAGTTAAAACCTAATGTAAAATATAAAATAAATACAAGACTTAAATTAAAGCGTAAAGTAAATAACGATAATGAAATTGCGAATAATAAAAATGCGATAAAACTAAATTGCGATAATTAAAAGTACGATAATTAAAAGTGCGATTAAATAAAATAACAATAAATAAAAGTGCGATAATTAGAAGTGCAATTAAATATAAAATAAAGGAAATTAAATATGAAATAAAAGAATTATGCTTATTTAAACTTCCGTAATCATGATGTTTGACGTGTTGATTTTAGTTTTATGCCCATGGGTTAATTGTCCTTTGTCCTGGATTATTCAATATGTCCGTCTGGTTTTTGTCCATAACAGTCCATCAGTCATAAATATAAATTGCAAGTGTCCTTGACAAATTATTATTATACCCGAAGTTAAATATTCCAACTAATTGGGGATTCGAATTGTAACAAGGTTTTAATACTTTGTTTAATGAATACACCAGGTTATCGACTGCGTGTAAACCAAGGTTTTACTACTTTGTTAACAATTACACCAATTACCCTTGAATGTAATTTCACCCCTGTTTTAATTATTCTAGTGGTTATTAATCCATTCCCGTGTCCGGTTAAATGAACGATTATTCGTACATATAAATACCCCGCCCATCGTGTCCGATCGAGTGTATATGGTAATTTATAGGGACGCCCAATTGTAAATCTTTATATTAACATTAACAAACTTTCATTTAGTTAAACAAATATAAAGCCCATTAATAGCCCATAGTCTAGTTTCCACAAGTGTCGTTCTTTTGTCCAAACCCCAATTATGGTACAAAGCCCAATTACCCAATTTTAGTAATTAGCCCAACATCATGATTACTTCGTTTTAAATAAGCATAATAATAACTTAGCTACGAGACATTAATATAAAAAGGTTGAACATAACTTACAATGATTAAAAATAGCGTAGCGTTACACGGACAGAATTTCGACTTACACCCTTACAACATTCGCTAACATACCCTTATTATTAGAATTATAATTAAAATTAAAATATAAATTATAAATATAAATATATTTACGTTGAAGAGGAAGAGAAAAAGGATGTCTAAAACTCGGCAGAAAACTGGCTTTTTATAGGACCTGACCAGCAATCTCACACCATGCGACTCGCATGGATTTGTGCTTCTGGCCATGCGAGTCGCATGGCCACCCTGGATTCAGCCAACTACTTTGTTTTCTTCTTGCCGACGTAATATAATAATAATAATATATATAATATATAATTATATATAATTATATATATATTATATTATATTCTTGTGCATAGTAGACTAGATATTTTTGGTCCGTTGCGTCGGGCGTTTCTTCTTGGCTCAGGTCCCGGTTCCGGATTTTCGGACGTCTTCGCGTATTATTTTATATCGCGTACTTTGCGTCTTGTAACTTGTACTCTTGTCATTTTGAGACGTTCCTCATCAATATTTTGAACCTTTTTAGTTGTATCTTGTACTTTTTAGCTCTTTGGACCTTTTTGTCTTCAATTTGTCGAATCTGCCTTTTGTCTTCACTTTTTAATATTTAAACGAATATTGCTTGTAAATCAAACAATACCAACTAAAATCTTGTCTTTCTTGGGGAATAATGCTATGAAATATATGTTCGTTTTTAGCATTATCAATAATTATTCAATCAGGACTTAATATCTAAAAATACATCCAATACCGAGGGTAAAATATCTAGATAAACATTTCATCTCTTTGATTTAATTCAAAACTATCTTACTTGCTTTATTTGCACTTATTATCATTTCATAAACTTAAAAGACAAAAATATTGTTTTTACATTTAACCTTCTTTGATTTGGCTAAATCGTTAAATAGCCACCAAAACATAAAACTTGTACTTTTAACTTTCATTCACTTAGTTAATCATAATATAGTTTCTAATTCTAGTTTGACTGATATAACTGTCCTTGGAACGATACACGGAACTAAACCAGTTACTATACTACTACACGATCGGGTACACTGCCCGTTAGTATGTAGCAATCTCTAAAACCGGTATTTTCCATACGATAATTCATATACCACTTTTCGCACATCAAGTTTTTGGCGCCGCTGCCGGGGACAGTTTTGTGTCAAAATAGAATTATTAACTGATTTGTGATTAAGTAGTTTCTTAATTATTTTAAATTTTTAATAATCTTTGATTTTTAAACTTATAGAATCGGTATGTTTAATAATTTTTGTTAGTTGTGTGATTGACAGTTTATAGGTCGCATATGCCACATACCCGAAGTTCAGAATCTCCATTACTTACACCGTTTACAGAACCTGATAGAAAGCTTGGTAGGATTTCAAAAGAAGTACTTGAAATTTTTGAATCTTCATCAAAGCAAGAAACCTTTGATTCAGAATCAAGTACGACCAAGCCTCGATATTCAGACTTTGGTAAACCCGTTCAACCCCCAAATTTTGAAATGGAAGGAGAAAGACCGTTGGTACCACGACAATCAATGGCAGCAAAGATGAAAGCAACCCGGACCGGACAAGGTAGTGCTATTACTCCACCTACTGGTGAGGTAACTTTTGAAATAAAAGGACCTATTCTTCAAATGATTAATAACAGGTGTCAATTTGGTGGTGGTCCGAATGAAGATGCAAACGAACATATTCGTCTCTTTCAAGAGATATGTCTTCTATTTAAACTTAAACCAGAAACTGACCAGGCCATATTATTAAGACTTTTCCCTTGGACACTCCAAGGGGAAGCACGAAGTTGGTTAGATTCATTGGCCGAGGCTACAATAGAAACGTGGGATGGTATGTTGGAAAAATTTCTTAAGAAATATTTTCCAGCATCCAAGTCCGCGAGACTCCAACACGAAATTACCCAATTCTGTCAAAAGCCGATGGAAACCCTGTACGAAGCATGGAATCGATTTTCCAAAATGCTAAGAGGTTGTCCAAACCATGGTTTGGATACCTTTCAAAAGGTCCAAATCTTTTACAAAGGTTGTGATGTAGTAACCCGAATTTCAATTGACCAAGCGGCCGGTGGTTCTCTTATGGACAAAACCGAGCAAGAGGCTTATGAGATAATCGAGAAACTAGCCGATTATTCTCACGAGTGGCATCAAGAACGCCCACTTACTCGAAATGCTCAAGTCCAAAGCGCCGGTGCTTATGATGACTTAAGCTCCCTAGGTGTAAAAATAGATGGTGTTGTCCGAAACATGGACAAAATCACCAAGGAAATCCATAGTATGAAAGTAGGTTGTGAATACTGTGGAGGTCTCCACTTAGGAAAAGATTGTGATGCCGGGTTAACCATGGCTCAAAAAGAAGAAGTGGCTTTCATAAGCCAAAGAAATAATAACCAGTTTCAGGGAAGAGCCCAATTTAACCGGAACTTTAACAACCCCTACAACCCTCAAGGTCAAACTTCCAATTTTCAACAAGGGTCAGGTAGTGGGTTCCAACAACAAACTCCGGGTTTTTACCAAAAACCCCAACAGGAAGAGAAAAAGTCAAATTTAGAGAGTATGTTGGAAAAGTTAATTACATCACAAACTCAGCTTGTCACAAATATAAACCAAACCAACGAGAAAAACGAACATCAATTTAGAAACCAACAAGCATCAATTCAAAATTTAGAAAAACAAATGAGTGGTTTAGCCAATTTACTGAGCGAGAGGAAACCAGGTAGTTTACCGGGCGATACCAGTAAAAACCCACGAAATGAGCACGCAAATGTTATCACCACACGGAGTGGTCTAGCATACTATGCTCCAAAAATGCCCGAAAAATCTGATTTCAGGGTTCCATTGAACCAAAATGATGAACCGGTTAAGGAGCCGGAATAAGTGGTTGAAAAGGAAGAACGGGAAAAACTCGTAGTGAAACCATATCAACCACCGCTCCCATACCCAAGAAAACAACAACAAGAGAGGCTAGAGGCCGAAAGGTCAAAATTCCTAGATATGTTTAAACAAATTAACATAAACATGCCTTTCATTGATGTAATCTCAGGTATGCCTAAGTATGCTAAGTTTTTAAAAGACTTACTTACTAATCGGAAGAAAATGGAGGAACTTTCATCCGTCACCATGAATGCAAATTGTTCAGCAATTTTGATGAACAAAATACCGAAAAAGTTAGCTGATCCTGGAAGTTTTACCATACCATGTCTCCTGGGAGATTTGGAATGCATTAAAGCATTAGCGGATTTAGGGGCTAGCATAAATTTAATGCCTTATTCATTATATGTTAAGCTAAACCCCGGGGAACTGAAACCAACTCGAATGGCAATCCAACTAGCAGACCGCTCTGTTAAATTCCCTCGTGGAATTTTAGAGAATATGTTAGTAAAAGTCGGTACCCTAGTATTTCCGGCTGATTTTGTAATTCTAGACATGGAGGAGGACACACGTGTGCCTCTTATATTAGGTCGACCTTTCCTCAATACCACTAGAGCTATGATAGATGTTCATGGGCAGAAATTGACCCTTAGTATTGAGGATATGAAGGTTACCTTTTCCGTTGACCATGCCTTGCAGTACCCCGAGTCTACTGATGATCAATGTTATTATTTGCAAACCGTAGACACGTATTCGGAGTTATTGCAGGAATTTCCAGAATTGCACGGTACAGGAGAATGCATTTTTGCGGAAGGTGATGATGAAGCAATGGTGGAAGAAGTGGAGATGTTGACCACTTTGATGGCTAACGGGTATGAGCCAAATGATGAAGAGTACAGAAAGTTGGATTTAGGGAATGAATACCGATGTAAAACATCGATTGAAGAACCTCCCGTTTTGGAACTAAAGCCACTTCCAAGTCACTTGGAATATGCTTACCTACAAGAAGGTTCTACTCTCCCGGTGATCATTTCATCCGAACTCTCTGTAAGTGAGAAATCTAAGCTTGTTTCCATGTTAAAAGCCCATAAAACGGCTCTAGCATGGAAAATTCATGACATCAAGGGTATAAGTCCCTCTTATTGTACACATAAGATATTAATGGAAGATAACTATAAGCCGTGTGTACAAAGACAAAGGCAACTCAACCCCAATATGCAAGAAGTTGTTAAGAAGGAGATCGTAAAACTCCTAGATGCGGGTCTTATTTACCCAATTTCGGATAGTCCTTGGGTGAGTCCGGTCCAATGCGTGCCCAAAAAGGGTGGCATGACCGTTGTCACAAATGAAGACGACCAATTAATTTCTACCAGGACTATCACGGGTTGGAGGGTATGCATTGATTACAGGAAATTAAATGATGCTACCCGAAAAGACCATTTTCCCCTTCCTTACATTGATCAAATGTTGGAAAGATTAGCGGGAAAGAATTTTTATTGTTTTCTTGACGGTTTCTCGGGATATTTCCAAATCCCTATAGCACCCGAGGACCAAGAGAAAACGACCTTTACATGTCCTTATGGTACTTTCTCCTATCGGCGTATGCCTTTTGGCTTATGCAATGCTCCTGCTACCTTTCAAAGGTGTATGGTAGCTATTTTTCATGACATGATTGAAGACTTTATGGAAGTATTCATGGATGACTTCTCAGTCTTCGGTGATTCTTTTGACTCATGTCTTAAAAATCTTGAGCTTATGTTGATTAGGTGTGAAGAATCAAATCTTGTACTAAACTGGGAAAAATGTCATTTTATGGTAAAAGAGGGAATTGTATTGGGTCATAAAATTTCTTGTGCAGGTCTTGAGGTGGATCGGGCTAAAGTGGAAGTAATAGCCAAATTACCACCACCAACGAATGTGAAAGGTGTTAGAAGTTTTCTAGGGCACGCCGGTTTTTACCGGCGGTTCATTAAAGATTTTTCCAAAATTGCAACTCCCATGAACAAACTTCTTGAGAAGGACGCTCCATTTGTCTTTACGGACGAGTGTCTTACCGCCTTTAATCTTCTTAAAGCAAAGCTCACGCAGTCACCGATTCTCATATCGCCGAATTGGTCAATACCATTCGAACTTATGTGTGACGCCAGTGACTTTGCTATTGGTGCCGTCTTGGGGCAAAGAATAGAAAAACATTTCAAGCCCATTTACTATGCTAGTAAGACACTGCAAGGAGACCAACTTAATTACACTACCACCGAGAAGGAACTCCTTGCAATCGTCTTTTTGTTTGACAAATTCCGATCCTATTTAGTGCTAGCAAAGACGGTTGTCTACACAGACCACTCGGCATTAAAGTACTTGCTTTCTAAGCAAGATGCTAAACCCCGTTTAATACGTTGGGTCTTGCTTTGGCAAGAATTCGACATCGATATAAAAGATAAAAAGGGTGCCGAAAACCTAGCTGCCGATCACCTTTCTCGACTTGAGAACCCGAATCTTGGGGTTCTACATGAGACCGTTATCCAAGATAATTTTCCTGATGAAAATCTCATGAGAGTTGAGAAAATTAATGATCCATGGTTTGTAGACATTGCCAACTATCTTGCGGGTGGATTCCTAGAAACCGGTATGTCACACCAGAAAAGAAAGAAATTCTTTAGTGACTTAAAATACTATTTTTGGGAACACCCATATCTCTTTAAATAGTGTCCCGATGGGATAATCCGTCGGTGTGTTTCAGGAAAGGAATGCACCGAAATTCTACTTGACTGTCACCTTGGTCCAACAGGTGGGCACTTTGGTCCCCAAATCACGGGGAAGAAAGTTTACGAGGCCGGTTTCTATTGGCCTACCATATTCAAAGATGCCTACGCTGTCTGTAAAGCTTGTGACGCGTGCCAACGGGCCGGTCAAATAACTAAACGGGATGAAATGCCTCAACAAAGCATCCAAGTATGCGAGGTGTTCGATGTTTGGGGAATTGACTTTATGGGCCCCTTTCCAAAATCTCATTCTTACCTCTACATACTTGTCGCCATAGATTATGTTTCTAAATGGGCGGAGGCAAAACCTCTACCAACAAATGATGGCCGAGTAGTGGTAAACTTTTTGATGGAACTTTTCTCTAGGTTCGGCACACCAAAAGCTCTTATAAGTGACCGGGGCACCCACTTTTGCAATAAGCAATTGGAAAAGGTGTTGAAAAGATATGGAGTAATCCATAAAATTTCGACATCTTATCATCCCCAAACGAGTGGGCAAGTAGAAAACACCAACCGGTCATTAAAACGCATACTTGAAAAGACCGTTGGTGCCAATCCCAAAGAGTGGTCAACCAAGTTAAACGATGCATTGTGGGCTTTTTGCACGGCCTACAAAACACCGATTGGAACAACTCCTTTCCGTATGGTATACGGGAAAGCATGCCATCTCCCGTTGGAGATTGAACATAAATCACATTGGGCGCTAAGGGCATGCAATTTGGATTACCAAGAAGCGGGTCGGTTACGTTTGACCCAACTAAATGAATTAGACGAGTTGAGGCTTGAAGCCTATGACAACTCTCTAATTTACAAGAAAAAAACCAAACAATGGCACGACAAAAGATTGAAACGTCCAAAGGAATTCATGGAAGGCGATCGTGTCCTTGTTTATAATTCCCGTTTCAAGTTATCACCCGGAAAGCTTAAGTCCCGATGGACGGGACCGTTTGTTGTTAGAAAGGTGTACCCTTATGGTACAGTCGAAATGGAGAACGGGAAGGGTGATATTTTTAAAGTGAATGGCCACCGGGTCAAACACTATGTTGATGGTCCCCTAGAAATTGAGGATGAGGTTAGCCTCAACTTCAAGAAAAACGCCTAAATCTAAATGGGGACGAGTTTGGTGAACGACTCGTAAAAAAATGGTTCACAATTGTAATTAGTTTTGTATTGTGTGCACGATAAATTTTAGTTTGGTACAAAATGATTAACGTATGACCTCTAAACGCGCGCGATTCAGAAAAACAGATCAGTGGGTTTTAGTGTAACAGGACGCCGT
Source organism: Rutidosis leptorrhynchoides (assembly GCF_046630445.1). NCBI lineage: Eukaryota > Viridiplantae > Streptophyta > Magnoliopsida > Asterales > Asteraceae > Rutidosis > Rutidosis leptorrhynchoides. The sequence continues at coordinate 695,099,802 of NC_092333.1, read as the reverse complement.
CCCAAAATTCTAGACGCCGTCCCGTTTTACATAACTAGAAATCGTCCTAAAGGTCAAGACGCCGTCCCAATGTTAAAAGCTAGACGCCGTCCTGGAACCCTGGACGCCGTCCTGAACCCCTGATTCAGAAAATAATACGCGTTTTATACACCTACCCACTCATTTCTTATCCACAAAACACACTCTTCTCTATTTCTCTCTGCCCTAACACGAACCACTCTCCAAATACCCTAATTTCTACCTCAATTTCGCGATTTCTTCTTCAAATTCAAGCTTCAAATCATGAACTTTTTGGTATGGATACTCCATTTTTACACTTTTCTTTATCAATTACTTAAATTGTATGTTTATATCTATAAATTGGTGAAGGATAAGTGTGGGGTGTTTGATTTGCATGATTATTGTTAAGATTAACATGCCTTAGATGTTTAAATTGCCCTTATGTGTTTATTTTGCAAAGATTACATGCTTTTAAGGGTTTTGTTCATGATTCTAGGGTTTGTAGAAATTAAATCCGAATTTGGGATGCTTAATTTATGATGTTGAGTTTATGATTCTTGTGAAGTATATGATTGTGTTGGTGATGTTGATGTCAACTTGGCCGGGTCATTTTTGAATGTTAGTGAATTTCTAAAGCATATTGTTGAATTGTAATGAATTTATGAAATGTGTATGCTTGTTTTTCATTTGTAAGGGCCTGTTGAATCAAATTAATGGAATGGAATGCCATAATGTATGATGTTAAGATGGTCATTTGAGCTAAAAATTGTGAAAATTGTATTATGATTTGTGATGAATATGATTAGAATGCAAAGTTAAATGTTATGACCTATGACACAACATACTTGAATCTTTGAGTCCTAAGTTTATGCTACATTGTGAAGTTATGATTTTCAATTTTTTTTGAAGGTGTATTAACGAATTCATGTTGACTTTGGTTGACTTTGGTTTAAAATTGTGAACATGCACTTTCGTTTAAATGAATCATAATGCTTTTGAACTAGGAATTGAATGATGAAGTTCTCCTGCTACTCGGTTATGTTTTTAGCTAACATTAACACAACGGTTTCTATGTTCTTTTGGTTTGGTGTATAATGTTTTGCAGGGACAATCAAGCAGAGGAGGACCGGCAAAAAGAGGAAGGACAGCAAGGTTGGCTCCTCCACGACAACCACCACCACCACAACAACAACATCATTCATCATCGTCTTCCGGAGAAGAAGCGGAGGAGGATCTAAACGATCCTCGAGTTTGGTTAACACAGGTTCAGAACGACGAAGACTACACCGAAACGTTTGAGAGAATAAACCGCAGGCCGATTAATGCCACTTGGTATTTTTTCTGGGGGCCATTGGAAGAAGCGGGTATGCGCCGACATGTTTCTAATTTACTCGCCATTCCTTACGGTAGAGTAGTCACCCACGTTTGGGAACAGGTTTTTAGCATCAATGAACCAATCTATCCGGTGCTGCTTAAAGAATTTTACTCTACCATGCGGTTTAACAATGTCAGCGATTATTTATCGAATGAGTTTCTACGGTTTCGTCTCGGGGGCCAAGATAGGGGTATAAGCAGTTTACAGCTTTGTAGAGTTCTGGGAATTTTTGAGGAATTCACCGATAATCAGTTAGGTGAATATTTGCGGGCTTCTGATTACGTTGGCCGGCATGTTTTTGATGACACCTCTTATTGGCGCAGAATTTGTAAGCCAAATATTGCGCCTGCACATTTTAGATCAAGCAAGCACAGGTACAACGAAATCGCAGCCCGGGATGATAAGCTGCTTCATCGACTCATCGCATGCACGTTTAATGCGAGGATTGAGGGTAATGAGAAGGTGAAAACATTAGATTTGTGGATTATGGATCAAATCAAGCGGGGTTCCTATACCGACATTCCTGGGCTAATCGGTAATTATTTCCTTGCCATTGCGACTGAGACACGGCTACGGAAGCCACTTTTGGGAGGTCACTACATCACCCGAATTGCCCGACATTTTAACATTGATTTCAGTAGATTACAGGAGTACACGAGCGTAATGAAACCATTAAAAAAGGTTTTTTATATTAATGCTGAAATCATTATGAAAGATAGAAATGGGCATTTGGTGCCTTTTGTGGCAGTTGGTGCAGGTGACGCAAGTGGCAGTGGTGTTCAGCAAGAGCAGCGGCAGGAAGAGGAGGCGGAAATGGAGGCACAGACTAATGTTGGTGAACAGGTTCCGTGGCATTCGTCCCAATCAAGTTGGGACAGTTTGGTTGGTAGTGTTAATAACATGAGGTTGAGCCCGAACGAACAAAGGATGCACAACGATCGAATGTGGGATAGTCAGCAGCGAATGGAGCAACGACAGATTGCTCAAGTGCACGATCAGGGATGGATGAGTTATGGTATTGATTGGAATAACCATAACTCAGAGTTGTTTTATTCCAACCCCGAGCAGTACTATGGGACGACACGTCTGACACCCCAATATTACACGGATCCTCAAAACCCACCTCCGCCTCACCCGATTTATGATAATACCGCTGCGTTGCAGGATGCTCGGAACAGATTTGAGCAGCAATATCCACAGGGACGCCCGTACAGAGATGGTTCGGGTAATTATTTTTGGCCGTTTGATAACTAGGCCTGCGTGCCTTTGATCATTTTGTACTTTGTTTTGAGACAATTTAATTTGTGTGGTGTGATTTTAGACAATATTTTGGTTTGTAATAATTTACTAATGGTGTGGTTTGATAAACGGTTGTGGTTGTAAAAACACCGTTATTTTTATTACGATTTGTGTGGTTTGTTAATTTGTGCAGCATGATTAAACTTCAAAGACTGGCATTTGATATTATGATATGTGTATGATAATAATCGCAGAATGGACGATGCTCTTATGCTGGCAGTAAGTTCAGCGGCATCCGTCTACATATTCCACGATTTACAGGTTAAAAATTGAAAATTTCTACAATCACCCTATCACTTTGCCCTCTAAATTTAATCCTTTTTGTGATTTCATGCAATGAGGGCCTTGCATGATCTCAAGTGTGGGGTGGGGAGTAGAAATTTATCGGGAACTCGTTTCACTAAAATAAGGCGTTTGGCGTTTATTATAAAAATTTTAAAATTTTCATGTAAGCCTTAAAAACGATTAAAAGTCCAAAAACAAAACCATGTCATATACATTGTGATTTTAAAAGAAAATAAATGTTGTTTTGCATTTTAAATTATTAATAGTCTTTGAAGTTGCTCTATCATTCAATTATTTGAATGAAAATCCTACTAGTTTAGTAAGCTAACTTGTAGGTCACTTGTACCAAAACGAGTGTAAACCGTGAGAGAGCGGTGATTGTATAGCGTGGTCGGAAACCGGATCTCGCGCCAGATCGAAAACCTTAAGGACGATCCTCATTGTTTCTCCTAACAAGGACAATGTTGTGTCCAACCACCTATTATGACCAATAGGATGTATCTATTCCATCCTCAAGGAAGTAAAGTCTTCCGAATGACACACTTACTGATTCAATTCAGAAGATGTAGTCCAGACCAGTTGTAGGGTGACAAAAACTCTTGAAAAGTCATTACTAACATCGACTGGAAATCTACCAGGCCTCAACATCAAACAGGGAAACTGGTAGTCAAGGTTTGTCTCAATGAGGGGGATTAACTAGTAAAACGGGGGGGCACCATGTATACACAAAATGTTAGTGATTTATCAGATCCCCGGAAGGATAACCTCCAGAAAGGTAATATATCAGCTTTTAAGCCTGATGAACTTCAATCTTTATGATTGACTTAACGGATTAGATGATTACCTCATGATTATCAATGATATCCGGACGTAATGTGTATCCTCCTAAGCACATTATTTTCTACCGACATCTCGCGATGTTAGGTACCGTGGGAGGGATTGGCTTGACCAATAGCGGGAAACCCGCACTCATTTTTCAAAATTCAGAAAATCCGACAAAATCGGAAAACGTGTCTAGTATTAAAAACTAGCATGATATTTTCAAAACCATAAAACGTTTTCATCAAGGTCCTGATTTTCCTAGGATCAAATTTTTCGGATACTTGGCTCTAATCTACCAAAAATGTGTGTGTGTGTTTCCATTGTGAATATAGCGTGCGTGTGATTTTAATAAAAGTGTACTGTACTTAAAGCGTGTGTTTCATATAGTGTGAGTTGTGTTTCATATCAACGTGTGTGTTTCGTGTGCTTCGAATGATTCATGTAATGTTTCTAATATATATTGTGTGATTGTATTTGATAATTGTTCCACTTTGTAAAGAAATAATTGCTTGAGGACAAGCAAGGTTTAAGTGTGGGGTGTTTTGATATTGCTCAATAACATCATATATATCTATCGCAATATCACTAAAAATGCTCTAGAATCGAATATGATGAAGGTGTTCTACAAGCTATAGGCCAAGATGTACAAATTTGTATCGGAAGAATGATTTACAAAGAAGTTTGATGATTTATGACCTTGGTTGATCCCGATACGAGTTAGGGTCAAGATAGCACTCTAAAATGAAGTAATATTGAAAAGAAAACGAAACAGTCAAAATCAGCACAACAGGACGCCGTCCTGGAAGGTGGGACGCTGTCCTGTCTTTCAAATCGGGACGCCGTCTCGGAAATTGGGACGCCGTCTAGCCCTTTATACCGGGACGCCGTCCTGCCCTTTGGGACGACGTCCCGTAGTAGGTGTAGCCGACTTTTTGGCTTTTTACCTACTCTCCCCACTTTAAAACTTCAGTTTTTTAGAGACTGTTTCATCAGAATACGAACCAGAGAGTTTAGAGGCGATTTTCAGGAGCAAATTGGAGAACTCCAACCTCTTTGAAGAGGCTCAACATCAAGGCATCATCCATCAAAACCTTCTTCATCCAAGAACTCTTGTTCTTGTAGGTTATTTACTTGTTCTCAGCAATGATTTCAGTTAATAATTTGATTGTATTGTTGTCTGTTACCATGATTGTTGGCTAGTTTCTATAATGTTTGTCTAGGTTAATAACCAAGGTATTGGATGTAATCTTATTGATTGAATGTATTATGCGTGATAGATTGAAGCTTGAATTAAGAACCATGCTTATTGTTGTTAAAATCATTTGTATCTAGTTAATTGATATGTTGTTGATAAAGAGAACTCTTGTTGATGTATCATATTGATTTACAATCAACTTGTCTTAGATTGATTGTTTGCTAAACCGGACCAAGGGGGTAAACTAGATTAAAACGGTTAAACAAAATAGGAATGAATTGTGTAGAGCGAACGCAAAGACAATTGTTATTCAAGTCTTTGATCTTGTTGATCAACTAGTCACAAACGAAAAGGTCTAAGTAATAGGGAACCCTCGCTTAGTAATTCTAGTTTGAGTACTTGCTAAAGAGAACTCTTGGCGAGTCGATTTAGGTGATTAGCATGCTTATAGTTATTTGATTACAAATACAAGAACCATAGTGAAAAGGGAACCCTTGATCTTGTTATTGTATTTGCGTGTTTATCCGAGAGAACTCTTAGTGAACCTATTAGATAACTACACACATAATTATTCAATCAGGACTTAATATCTAAAAATACATCCAATACCGAGGGTAAAATATCTAGATAAACATTTCATCTCTTTGATTTAATTCAAAACTATCTTACTTGCTTTATTTGCACTTATTATCATTTCATAAACTTAAAAGACAAAAATATTGTTTTTACATTTAACCTTCTTTGATTTGGCTAAATCGTTAAATAGCCACCAAAACATAAAACTTGTACTTTTAACTTTCATTCACTTAGTTAATCATAATATAGTTTCTAATTCTAGTTTGACTGATATAACTGTCCTTGGAACGATACACGGAACTAAACCAGTTACTATACTACTACACGATCGGGTACACTGCCCGTTAGTATGTAGCAATCTCTAAAACCGGTATTTTCCATACGATAATTCATATACCACTTTTCGCACATCATATACCTATTTCATATATTATAGATAATTATATATATATATATATGATTATATTAAAAGAAATTAATTTATAATTTATAACTTAGCTAATATTTTATAATAATAACATTTTATTTAAATCAATAAGTAATATTAATATAGTTAGGATATATGTAAATATATATTCTTTATATAAATACCATTTGTTTATTAAAATATTACTAAAACAATGATAATGATAATAATAATAATAATAATAATAATAATAATAATAATAATAATAATAATAATAATAATAATAATAATAATAATAATAATAATAATAATAATAATAATAATCATAATCATAATTGTAATTATAATCATGATAATAATAATAAATGATAGCTGATAATAATAACAAGGTACAACCTTTGAAGACAAGCTTTTAAAAAAACAAAACACCACTGCCCGGATTCGAACTCGCGACCTCTAGCTTAAGCATAACACCCTTAACCATCTCTCTGTCTAATTCTTTTTGAAGTAATACCTAATCTAATTAATATGACTTGTTCATCGTTAGCCTTCTTCCTCATATAATCATATTAACACCTCATCATATATAATCTAAATGGGATTGGGTCTCGGCCCAATACACTTTCACAAACCCGATTTTATCTCGGCCCAATACACTAGTCCATTAGTAAAACCATGTTAAACATAAATGGCCCAATTAACACTTTATATTTCGCTCCAACAGTAGGGTTTCGATCCAATCAATCAGTTGTACAAGAATCGTTTTTATACAGTCTCCCCTCTTTACCTTTTCAATCGTGGTTGTCCACTACCAATACTCATCATTATAACATAATCATTATGTTCAATATTCATCATCATATATATACTACATTTATGTTATGTATCAATATCACAAACTATCATCATCTTCATTATTAATGACCTCTTCACATAAAATCATAGATTCATCATCGTCTTCCTCTTCCTTCAACATAACAAGATACCCACGACAACAGTAGCAGGTGTCAAAGATGCAGAAACAGAAATAAAGAATATAGGTAGCTGTTAAATGGGTTATCAAGGGTGGCTTTCGGTTTTAGATTGCAATCGAGTGGAAACAGTAATAGTCGCAGATGGATGGGTATTTGGGTTTGTTACGGTTGAAGTGGGTGGAATCCACCGTGGGTTTGGGTGTTGTGGTTATGGGTGGTTGAAAGAAACCAAATAATAATAGTTGTAAGGATTTGGTGGTGAAAAGAATCGAACAAACAGAAAGAAAATATCACTAATAGCAAGCTTGATGATGATGGGTTGTTGAAGATAGTTTGGGTCGGTTTGAGTACGAAGAAGAACAACAAAATATAATTCACGATGGCGGCGTTTAAGATTGTAAGAACAGAAATTAAATAGCTATGGGTTTTGAGTGATCTTTGGTCATTGTTTGGCAACAAGCTGTAGTAAACAACATATAGAAACAAAAATAATTGTAGTCTTTATATTGTTTTCAGTTGATATTATACCTGATCGGAATAGTAACAATCGAGGTGTTCTTGGTGATGTTAATCGAAGGTAGAACCAGGTGTACGAGCTGCTGTAGAACGAGTTGTAGCAGTTAATTATGGTGGGGTTTGATTCAACAAAATAGATAGAAATACACAGGAAAAAGAAGGTATTGTTAAGGTGGTAAAAGGTTAGAGTCTCGGTGGTGGTGGATCACGATCATAATTAGAAACAAGCAATGGTGGTGATAAAAAAAAAATATTTGATAGTAGATTGTGAACCCAACAATAGTAGTCGTTGATACATGGTTCGAACACTTGAAGAGCAGAGATAATTCATGGAGTTTTTGGTGGAGTTTCACAATGTAAACAAGTTATAGAGATGAAGCAGGAGTTTGACGATTTGTGGTAGATGTAGTTTGTGGTCTTGGTTTTACATAGAATAAAAGGAATTGGATGCATGTATGTGAACTTGTGTTAAAAACAAAAAGAGTCAGGGTAATCGAATAGAGAAAGAACCAAGTTGTTGTAATCATGCATGATTGAGTGATATAATTAATAATAATAATCATATGAAATTTTTATGGGACATGTTAAACAAATTTGCAAATTGTTATAATATAGTGTGCTAGTGGAGGATGTTGGTTCATAAGGGACAAAAAAAATGGAATTGGTGATCAATGTGTAATCTCTCTGCATTACTATATGTATATGTATATAATATATATGGAAATTTGGTAGTGGGTATAGATTGGAATCAAGCACAGTGAAACCAAATGAATCTCAAATCAAATATCATACACATTCACGGATGTAGTTAGACAAGTGGGTCTAGTAATTGAAAAAAAAAATGGAAACAATAACCGAAAGTAGTAGATGGTGGGGTTTACAAATATCCTTGAATTGACAATTAACAACTACCACATGGTAAAATATATTCTCAATTAGTACAGTATATGTTAGTAATCACACTAGTGATTAACTTGATTGGAAACTGAAAGTGTTCTAATTTACGGATAGTCATTTAATTGATCAAGAATTTAATTATTATAATATAATATAATAATAAAAATGAACACATGAGAACTTATTTAATAGTCATGAATTATTTTCTTTCTACCGACAGTTTTTCCTGGATATTATATCAGGGTCCGTTGTTAGTCAGTGGCGGATAGAAAGTCTATAGATTATATATCTCATTTTCGAATTACCGTTTATAAGTTCATATTTAGACTCACTTAATATTAATCGGAACATCAAACGAGTATTACAATCATTTAATATTTATTTTTAATATACTTTATATATATATATATATATATATATATATATATATATATATATATATATATATTTAAGTGTATGTATTTATTTTAATATTAATATCATAATTTATATTTATTTTACATAGTTCATTAAAGCATATTACATTTTAAATTATACTTCAATATATACATAACTATATATATTAAAATATATATGTATCTATTTACAAATAATTGTTCGTGAATCGTCGAGAACAGTCGAAGGTCAAATGGATATGTGATACAGTTCAAAAATTTTAAGACTCAACATTACAGACTTTGCTTATCGTATCAAAATCATTTAAAGATAAAGTTTAAATTTGATCGAAAATTCCCGGGTCATCACATATATCACATTGTCTTCTGCAATTCAAAAAGGGGGAGAGGAAATTTAAAACAGAAAAATAAAATTTAAACTTTCAAAGAACCTCATTACAACCCAATACTTCTCCTTCTTCTTCTTTGTGATTGATCGAATGGAACCATCATCAACAAATGAGAACTCTTGCTCGTCTTATCTGTTTCTGTCGAGGAGAAGAAAAACACCCTCGATCACCACCTTTCTCCATCTCTCTCTTCTCTCTCTCTTGAACTTCAACATAAACCTCCACCATCATTAAGATACCACCCCATGTCATCACCACTCTAACTTCAATTACCTATCGAGCTCTCCTACTTCAGCTTTGTCTTCCACGATCATCAAACCACCACAAACACCATCACAACTGCAAACCGCCAAATTTGTTATGTTTACAACTGCTGCTACTACAATTGATTTCCTGATACTTCTCGCTAAATACAACGAATACATAAAGGTAATTGGTGTGAGTAAAGTAAAAGATAATGATGATATGATGATGAATAACCAAATCGAAACTTGCTATATATATTTTCTCTTTTCTGTGTCGATTACCATATCAATTGGTTGATAATTCATCGATGTATATATACTGCTATATATATATATATATATATATATATATATATATATATATATATATATATATATATATATATATATATATATACAAGAATGATGAGGATATAATGCGATAATAATAATGATGATGTAACTAGTAGGGACGTTGAACATGCGGTATCCTATGTGTTTCCCACAACAAACAAGTCGAAAGTTTAGTTTAATGAAAGTGGGGGCTGCTGCATAACTTTATCTATTTACAACAACACCACCACCGACGGTTCTTTTTGTTTTTCATTCCCTTAAACATGCTGTGAACTAGTGGGCCGATGATTAAATAAATGGATTGAGTTGGTGTTAGATGTTGGGCCGTCTCCTTTCTCCTATCTGTTGGGCTGCTACTAATTTAGTGTATCGGTGTTTTTACTGATCAACAAACCTGCAACACAGGTTGCTTTACAGATATATATATATATATATATATATAAATATATATATATATATATATATATATATATATATATATATATATATATATATATATATATATATATATATATATATATATATATATATATATATATATATATATATATATATATGTTTTTCTTTCAATCTTATTCTAAGAACTCAATGATTCATGATGATAAATGATTTTATGATGAGGATACACGATGATGAGATGATGGTGAGATGTTTATGATTATGATAATAATTAAATTAGGATTATGATTATGAATATGGCGTTGATGATCAGATTGATGATTAGGATAATTAGGGAAAAATTAAGTTATGATACGGTATATTGATTTGAATGGGAAGTGATGTAAGGATAGGATATACGATGATGAAGAACCGAAAACAATTTGGTGACCTGCTATCGAATTTTTAATCATGTTTCTGTTTTCTAATTTGAGTCGGGATACCACACAATTCTCTCTTGGGCTGCTTATATTTAAATGGGCTACTGTATTGGGCTGTTAACAAAATTCAATTGGTTCATGTCGAAGCCCAACACAAACCCTACTGAACGTTTGATTTTCTGTTATTGCTATATAATATTTTGTTTAAACAAAAAGATGATGAATATGGGTAATTACACGATAATGATGATGATCACCTGAGGTATGAAGTGTTAATGTTATGATTTTATGTGAGAATGATGATGACATGTGAGCTTATGATGATGATGTATTGATTAGGGTTAAGGATGATAGATGATACATGAATGAGTTGTAGATGATGAGGTCGTGATGGTTTATAAGATTTAGATTGTGATATAAAGCAGATGTATAGAAACAGACGAAGGGTTAAAGGGTGTGGCGAATTAGCGAGAGGTCTAAAGTTCGAGCCCGGTCTGAGTCATTATCTTTTTGGAAGGGCTTATAAACTCTTTTAAAGGTAGTATTACTCATATTCATTATTATTATTATTATTATTATTATTATTATTATTATTATTATTATTATTATTATTATTATTATTATTATTATTATTATTATTATTATTATTATTATTATTATTATTATTGCTGTTGTTATTGCTAATATTATTATCATCCATAGAAATATGATTTTTATCATTTATAAAAGTATGACTATTAGTATTATGATTATCATTTATATTATTATCATAAGTGTTAAATTGTAATTAGTATCATCATTAATATTAATGTTAAGATTATTATTACTATCATTATTATAAGTATTATTATTAGTATTATTATCAAAACTATTAAAATCAGTATCATTTATAAATCTAATTATTTTTAGTATTATTATTATTATCATAAAGAAGATACAAATTTTTAATTATTATTATTAATACGGAGTATTATTTTACCAAATAAATAGCTATATATGAATATATTTAATACATATCACATAACAACACTAATATTTTCATAATAAATACTAATTATATATCTAAAGTATATCAAATAAATATAGCTAATTTGGTTATTAAATGAAACATACGAGTTACTAAAATAACAATTACTAATAATACATAAACTTGTTCGATTACGATTATATGTGTTAATATATATACAAATGATATAGGTTCGTGAATCTTAGATCAACCCTACATTGTTCCGTTTTGTCATATGAATTTTTACTACAAAATACAGTATGGTGAGTTTCATTTGCTCCCTTTTTAAATGCTTTTGCAATATATATTTTTAGGACTGAGAATACATGCGCTACTTTTATAAATGTTTTATGAAATAGACACAAGTAATCGAAACTACATTATATGGTTGAATGATCGAAGCCGAATATGCCCCTTTTGCTTGGTAGCCTAAGAATTAGTAAACCGATCTACTAATTGACGCGAATCCTAAAGATAGATCTATTGGGCCTAACAAACCCCATCCAAAGCACCGGATGCTTTAGTACTTCGAATTCGTTTTTATCATGTCCGATGGATGTCCCAGAATGATAGGGGATATTCTTATATGCATCTTGTTAATGTCGGTTACCAGGTGTTCAATCCATATGAATGATTATTTTTGTCTCTATGCATGGGACGTATATTTATGAGAAATGGAAATGAAAATCTTGTGGTCTATTAAAATGATGGAAATGATTGATTATGATAAACTGATGAACTCACCAACCTTTTGGTTTACACTTAAAACATGTTTATTCTCAGATATGAAAGAAATCTTCCGCTGTGTATTTGCTCACTTTAGAGATATTACTTGGAGTCATTCATGACATATTTCAAAAGACGTTGCATTCGAGTCGTTGAGTTCATCAAGATTATTATTAAGTCAATTATAGTTGGATATATTATGAAATGTTATGCATGCCGTCAACTTTCAATGAAATGAAAGTTTGTCTTTTAAAAACGAATGCAATGTTTGCAAAATGTATCATATAGAGGTCAAGTACTCGAAACATTATGCATGCCGAAGAACAATTATTGGCCGATATACTCGAAACATTTAACACACTCCGAAGCATCAACATTAAGCTAAAGCCGGCCAAATGCAGCTTCGGAGAAGAGGAAGGGAATTTTTTGGGACACATTATGACTCCGCGTGGAATCAAGGCTAACCCAAAGAAGATAGACGCAATTGAAAAAATGCCCTCCCCTAAAACAAAAAAGCAAGTTCAAAGCCTCAACGTGAAATGTCCCGTTCTTATTGATTAAAAACGTTCCATATTAATTGATTTCGTTGCGAGGTTTTGACCTCTATATGAGACGTTTTTCAAAGACTGCATTCATTTTTAAAACAAACCATAACCTTTATTTCATAAATAAAGGTTTAAAAAGCTTTACGTAGATTATCAAATAATGATAATCTAAAATATCCTGTTTACACACGACCATTACATAATGGTTTACAATACAAATATGTTACATCAAAATCAGTTTCTTGAATGCAGTTTTTACACAATATCATACAAACATGGACTCCAAATCTTGTCCTTATTTTAGTATGCAACAGCGGAAGCTCTTAGTATTCACCTGAGAATAAACATGCTTTAAAACGTCAACAAAAAAGTTGGTGAGTTATAGGTTTAACCTATATATATCAAATCGTAACAATAGACCACAAGATTTCATATTTCAATACACATCCCATACATAGAGATAAAAATCATTCATATGGTGAACACCTGGTAACCGACATTAACAAGATGCATATATAAGAATATCCCCATCATTCCGGGACACCCTTCGGATATGATATGAATTTCGAAGTACTAAAGCATCCGGTACTTTGGATGGGGTTTGTTAGGCCCAATAGATCTATCTTTAGGATTCGCGTCAATTAGGGTGTCTGTTCCCTAATTCTTAGATTACCAGACTTAATAAAAAAGGGCATATTCGATTTCGATAATTCAACCATAGAATGTAGTTTCACGTACTTGTGTCTATTTTGTAAATCATTTATAAAACCTGCATGTATTCTCATCCCAAAAATATTAGATTTTAAAAGTGGGACTATAACTCACTTTCACAGATTTTTACTTCGTCGGGAAGTAAGACTTGGCCACTGGTTGATTCACGAACCTATAACAATATATACATATATATCAAAGTATGTTCAAAATATATTTACAACACTTTTAATATATTTTGATGTTTTAAGTTTATTAAGTCAGCTGTCCTCGTTAGTAACCTACAACTAGTTGTCCACAGTTAGATGTATAGAAATAAATCGATAAATATTATCTTGAATCAATCCACCACCCAGTGTATACGTATCTCAGTATTGATCACAACTCAAACTATATATATTTTGGAATCAACCTCAACCCTGTATAGCTAACTCCAACATTCACATATAGAGTGTCTATGGTTGTTCCGAAATATATATAGATGTGTCGACATGATAGGTCGAAACATTGTATACGTGTCTATGGTATCTCAAGATTACATAATATACAATACAAGTTGATTAAGTCATGGTTGGAATAGATTTGTTACCAATTTTCACGTAGCTAAAATGAGAAAAATTATCCAATCTTGTTTTACCCATAACTTCTTCATTTTAAATCGGTTTTGAGTGAATCAAATTGCTATGGTTTCATATTGAACTCTATTTTATGAATCTAAACAGAAAAAGTATAGGTTTATAGTCGTAAAAATAAGTTACAAGTCTTTTTTGTAAAGGTAGTCATTTCATTCGAAAGAACGACGTCTAGATGACCATTTTAGAAAACATACTTCCACTTTGAGTTTAACCATAATTTTTGGATATAGTTTCATGTTCATAATAAAAATCATTTTCCCAGAATAACAACTTTTAAATCAAAGTTTATCATAGTTTTTAATTAACTAACCCAAAACAGCCCGCGGTGTTACTACGACGGCGTAAATCCGGTTTTACGGTGTTTTTTGTGTTTCCAGGTTTTAAATCATTAAGTTACAATATCATATAGATATAGAACATATGTTTATTTGATTTTAAAAGTCAAGTTAGAAGGATTAACTTTTATTTGCGAACAAGTTTAGAATTAACTAAACTATGTTCTAGTGATTACAAGTTTACCACTTCGAATATGATAGCTTTTTATGTATGAATCGAATGATGTTATGAAAATCATTACTACCTTAAGTTCCTTGGATAAACCTACTGGAAAAGAGAAAAATGGATCTAGCTTCAACGGATCCTTGGATGGCTCGAAGTTCTTGAAGCAGAATCATTACACGAAAACAAGTTCAAGTAAGATCATCACTTGAAATAAGATTGTTATAGTTATAGAAATTGAACCAAAGTTTGAATATGATTATTACCTTGTATTAGAATGATAACCTACTGTAAGAAACAAAGATTTCTTGAGGTTGGATGATCACCTTACAAGATTGGAAGTGAGCTAGCAAACTTGAAAGTATTCTTGATTTTATGAAACTAGAACTTTTGGAATTTATGAAGAACACTTAGAACTTGAAGATAGAACTTGAGAGAGATCAAATAGATGAATAAAATTGAAGAATTAAAGTGTTTTTAGGTGTTTTTGGTCGTTGGTGTATGGATTAGATATAAAGGATATGTAATTTTGTTTTCATGTAAATAAGTCATGAATGATTACTCATATTTTTGTAGTTTTATGAGATATTTCATGCTAGTTGCCAAATGATGGTTCCCACATGTGTTAGGTGACTCACATGGGCTGCTAAGAGCTGATCATTAGATTGTATATACCAATAGTACATACATCTAAAAGTTGTGTATTGTACGAGTACGAATACGGGTGCATACGAGTAGAATTGTTGATGAAACTGAACGAGAATGTAATTGTAAGCATTTTTGTTAAGTAGAAGTATTTTGATAAGTGTCTTGAAGTCTTTCAAAATTGTATGAATACATATTAAAACACTACATGTATATACATTTTAACTGAGTCGTTAAGTCATCGTTAGTCGTTACATGTAAATGTTGTTTTGAAACCTTTAGGTTAACGATCTTGTTGAATGTTGTTAACCCATTGTTTATTATAACAAATGAGATGTTAAATTGTTATATTATCATGATATTATGATATATAATATATCTTATTATGATATATATACAGTTAAATGTCGTTTCAACGATAATCGTTACATATATGTCTCGTTTCGAAATCATTAAGTTAGTAGTCTTATTTTTACATATGTATTTCATTGTTAATACACTTAATAATATGTATTTCATTGTTAATACACTTAATAATATATTTAATTATCATTTAACATAATTAACCAAGTGTATCAATATCTTAATATGATTCATATGTACCTAGTAAGACGTTGTTATAACGATAATCGTTATATATATCGTTTTCGAGTTTCTTAAATTAATAGTCACATTTTTATGTATATAACTCATTGTTAAAGTACCTAATGAGATACATACTTATAATAAAATCATGTTAACTATATATATAACCATATATATGTCATCGTATAGTTTTTACAAGTTTTAACGTTCGTGAATCACCGGTCAACTTGGGTGGTCAATTGTCTATATGAAACCTATTTCAATTAATCAAGTCTTAACAAGTTTGATTGCTTAACATGTTGGAAACACTTAATCATGTAAATAACAATTTCATTTAATATATATATAAACATGGAAAAGTTCGGGTCACTACAGTACCTACCCGTTAAATAAATTTCGTCCCGAAATTTTAAGCAGTTGGAGGTGTTGACGTATCTTCTGGAAATAAATGCGGGTATTTCTTCTTCATCTGATCTTCATGCTCCCAGGTGAACTCGGGTCCTCTACGAGCATTCCATCGAACCTTAACAATCGGTATCTTGTTTTGTTTAAGTCTCTTAACCTCACGATCCATTATTTCGAAGGGTTCTTCAATGAATTGAAGTTTTGCATTGATTTGGATTTCGTCCAACGGAATAGTGAGATCTTCTTTAGCAAAACATTTCTTCAAATTTGAGACGTGGAAAGTGTTATGTACAGCCGCGAGTTGTTGAGGTAGCTCCAGTTGGTAAGCTACTGGTCCGACACGATCTATAATCTTGAATGGTCCAATGTACCTTGGATTTAGTTTCCCCCGTTTACCAAATCGAACAAAGCCTTTCCAAGGTGAAACCTTAAGCATGACCATTTCTCCAATTTCAAACTCTATATCTTTTCTTTTACTGTTCGCATAGCTCTTTTGTCGACTCTGGGCGGTTTTCAATCTTTGTTGAATTTGGATAATTTTCTCGGTAGTTTCTTGTATTATCTCCGGACCCGTAATCTGTCTATCCCCCACTTCACTCCAACAAATCGGAGACCTGCACTTTTTACCATAAAGTGCTTCAAACGACGCCATCTCAATGCTTGAATGGTAGCTGTTTTTGTAGGAAAATTCTGCTAACGGTAGATGTCGATCCCAACTTTTTCCGAAATCAATAACACAAGCTCGTAGCATGTCTTCAAGCATTTGTATCGTCCTTTTGCTCTGCCCATCAGTTTATGGATGATAGGTAGTACTCATGTCTAGACGAGTTCCAAATGCTTGTTGTAATGTCTGCCAGAATCTTGAAATAAATCTGCCATCCCTATCAGAGATAATAGAGATTGGTATTCCATGTCTGGAGACGACTTCCTTCAAATACAGTCGTGCTAACTTCTCCATCTTGTCATCTTCTCTTATTGGCAGGAAGTGTGCTGACTTGGTGAGATGATCAACTATTACCCAAATAGTATCATAACCACTTGCAGTCCTTGGCAATTTAGTAATGAAATCCATGGTAATGTTTTCCCATTTCCATTCCGGGATTTCAAGTTGTTGTAGTAGATCTGATGGTTTCTGATGTTCAGCTTTGACCTTAGAACACGTCAAACATTCTCCTACATATTTAGCAATATCGACTTTCATACCTGGCCACCAAAAATGTTTCTTAAGATCCTTGTACATCTTCCCCATTCCAGGATGTATTGAGTATCTGGTTTTATGAGCTTCTCTAAGTACCATTTCTCTCATATCTCCAAATTTTGGTACCCAAATTCTTTCAGCCCTATACCGGGTTCCGTCTTCCCGAATATTAAGATGCTTCTCCGATCCCTTGGGTATTTCATCCTTTAAATTTCCCTCTTTTAAAACTCCTTGTTGCGCCTCCTTTATTTGAGTAGTAAGGTTAGTGTGAATCATTATATTCATAGATTTTACTCGAATGGGTTCTCTGTCCTTTCTGCTCAAGGCGTCGGCTACCACATTTGCCTTCCCCGGGTGGTAACGAATCTCAAAGTCGTAATCATTCAACAATTCAATCCACCTACGCTGCCTCATATTCAGTTGTTTCTGATTAAATATGTGTTGAAGACTTTTGTAGTCGGTATATATAATACTTTTGACCCCATATAAGTAGTGCCTCCAAGTCTTTAATGCAAAAACAACCGCGCCTAATTCCAAATCATGCGTCGTATAATTTTGCTCGTGAATCTTCAATTGTCTAGACGCATAAGCAATCACCTTCGTCCGTTGCATTAATACACAACCGAGACCTTGCTTTGATGCATCACAATAAATCACAAAATCATCATTCCCTTCAGGCAATGACAATATAGGTGCCGTAGTTAGCTTTTTCTTCAATAATTGAAACGCCTTCTCTTGTTCATCCTTCCATTCAAATTTCTTCCCTTTATGCGTTAATGCAGTCAAGGGTTTTGCTATTTTGGAGAAATCTTGGATGAATCTTCTGTAGTAACCAGCCAATCCTAAAAATTGACGTATATGCTTCGGAGTTTTTGGGGTTTCCCACTTTTCAACGGTTTTGATCTTTGCCGGGTCCACCTGGATACCTTCTTCGTTCACTATGTGACCGAGGAATTGAACTTCTTCCAACTAAAATGCACACTTTGAAAACTTAGCGTACAGTTTTTCTTTCCTCAATACTTCTAGCACTTTTCTCAAATGTTCTTCGTGCTCTTGATCATTCTTTGAGTAAATAAGTATGTCATCGATGAAAACAATGACAAACTTGTCAAGATATGGCCCACACACTCGGTTCATAAGGTCCATGAACACAGCTGGTGCGTTAGTCAATCCAAACGGCATAACCATAAACTCGTAATGACCATAACGCGTCCTAAAAGCAGTTTTTGGAATATCATCCTCCTTTACTCGCATTTGATGATATCCAGAACGTAAATCGATCTTCAAATAAACCGACGAGCCTTGCAGTTGATCAAATAAGTCATCAATTCTCGGCAGTGGATAACGGTTTTTGATGGTAAGTTTGTTCAACTCTCTGTACTCAATACACAACCTAAATGTACCATCCTTCTTCTTGACAAACAAAACAGGAGCTCCCCATGGTGATGTGCTTGGTCGAATGAAACCACGTTCTAATAGTTCTTGCAGTTGGCTTTGCAGTTCTTTCATCTCGCTGGGTGCGAGTCTATAAGGAGCACGAGCTATTGGTGCAGCTCCTGGTACAAGATCTATTTGAAATTCAACAGATCGATGTGGAGGTATTCCCGGTAATTCTTTCGAAAATACATCGGGAAATTATTTTGCGACGGGAACATCATTGATGCTCTTTTCTTCAGTTTGTACTTTCTCGACGTGTGCTAGAATAGCATAGCAACCTTTTCTTATTAGTTTTTGTGCCTTCAAATTACTAATAAGATGTAGCTTCATGTTGCCCTTTTCTCCGTACACCATTAAGGGTTTTCCTTTTTCTCGTATAATGCGAATTGCATTTTTGTAACAAACGATCTCTGCTTTCACTTCTTTCAACCAGTCCATACTGATTATCACATCAAAACTCCCTAACTCTACTGGTATCAAGTCAATCTTAAATGTTTCGCTAACCAGTTTAATTTCTCGATTCCGACATATATTATCTGCTGAAATTAATTTACCATTTGCTAATTCGAGTAAAAATTTACTATCCAAAGGCGTCAATGGACAATTTAATTTAGCACAAAAATCTCTACTCATATAGCTTCTATCCGCACCCGAATCAAATAAAACGTAAGCAGATTTATTGTCAATAAGAAACGTACCCGTAACAAGCTCCGGGTCTTCCTGTGCCTCTGCCGCATTAATATTGAAAATTCTTCCGCTGCCTTGTCCATTCGTGTTCTCCTGGTTCGGGCAATTTCTAATAATGTGGCCCGGTTTTCCAGATTTATAACAAACTACATTGGCATAACTTGCTCCGACACTACTTGCTCCGCTATTACTCGTTCCGACACCATTTGTTCCTTTCGTTCTGTTAACCCCTGGTCCGTAGACCTCACACTTCGCCGCGCTATGACCATTTCTTTTACACTTGTTGCAAAATTTGGTGCAGAACCCCGAGTGATACTTTTCACACCTTTGGCATAGCTGCTTCTAATTGTTGTTGTTGTTGCGGTTGTTATTGTTGTTGTTGGGATGATTGTTGTAGTTGCTGCTGTTGTTGTTGTTGTTGTTGTTGTTGTTGTTGTTGTTGTTGTTGTTGTTGGGCCGTTTGTTGTATTTTGCGATTGATGTTGCGATTGTTGGGATAATTGTTGCGATTATTATTGTAATTGCTATTGTTGTTGTATTAGTGATTCTTATCGCCGTTTTCCTCCCACTTTCTTTTGCCTTGCTTCACATTGGCCTCTTCAGCCGTCTGTTCTTTAATTCATTCCTCAATCTGGTTCACTAGTTTGTGAGCCATTCTACATGCCTGTTGTATGGAGGCGGGCTCGTGTGAACTTATATCTTCTTGGATTCTTTCCGGTAATCCTTTCACAAAAGCGTCGATCTTCTCTTCCTCATCTTCGAACGCTCCGGGACACAATAGGCACAATTCTGTGAATCGTCTTTCGTACGTGGTAATATCAAATCCTTGGTTTCGTAACCCTCTAAGTTCTGTCTTGAGCTTATTGACCTCGGTTCTGGGACGGTACTTCTCGTTCATCAAGTGCTTGAATGCTGACCACGGTAGTGCATAAGCATCATCTTGTCCCACTTGCTCTAGATAGGTATTCCACCATGTTAACGCAGAACCTATGAAGGTATGCGTAGCGTACTTCACTTTGTCCTCTTCAGTACACTTACTTATGGCAAACACCGATTCGACCTTCACGGTCCACCGTTTCAATTCGATCGGTCCTTCGGTTCCATCAAATTCCAAAGGTTTGCAGGCAGTGAATTCTTTGTAGGTGCATCCTACACGATTTCCTGTACTGCTAGATCCAAGGTTATTGTTGGTATGTAGCGCATCCTGTACTGCGGCTATGTTTGAAGCTAGAAAAGTACGAAATTCCTCTTCATTCATATTCACGGTGTGTCGAGTAGTCGGTGCCATTTCCTTCAAAATAGTCAAATGGAACAAGTTAATCATACAGAATATTAAGAGTAGTTAATAGTATTTCGTAGCATAATATGAACTCATTTATAAAAGCTTTTTCTTCATATTAGCGTTTTATAAGTTTAAATTCGGGTAGTACCTACCCGTTAAGTTCATACTTAATAGCTAATATACAATTCAACTACTACAATTCTATATGAAAAACTGATTATAATAATATTTCGCGTTCAAACTTTTATACAATATTTTACAAACTTACAATACCGCTTCTTTTACATAAAGCATGAAATATAGCACACAATAACTTTGATACAAGATATAGTTGTGAACATAATTCTAGCTAGTACCCAAGTCGTTCAGCAAAGGCAATAAAGACACGTAATTCATACGTCCAGAAACAAGTCATGCATTCTGGTTTTACTAGGACTACTTCCCATCCTTGGTCTTGTGGAACATAACCGTTATGGCCATTGATAAGACAGCGTGTTGTAACGTCGTCAAAGGGATGAGGGTTACGTAATGTCCAACAGTCCCGTAACAATCTAAAAACCTCATTTCTTACCCCAATTACCGACTCCGTCACTTGTGGGAACGTTTTGTTTAATAGTTGTAGCCCGATGTTCATTTTCTCACTTTGGTGAGAAGCGAACATTACTAACCCGTAAGCATAGCATGCTTCTTTATGTTGCATGTTAGCCGCTTTTTCTAAATCATGAAGTCCTATATTCGGATACATTGAGTCAAAATAATTTCTTAACCCGTTGCGTAAAATAGCATTTGGGTTCCCCGCAATATATGCGTCAAAGTAAACACATCGTAACTTATGGGTTTCCCAATGTGATATCCCCCATCTTTCAAACGAAAGTCTCTTATAAACCAAGACATTCTTGGAACGTTCTTCGAATGTCTTACAAACTGATTTCGCCGTAAATAGTTGTGCCGAAGAATTCTGACCGACTCTAGACAAGATTTCATCAATCATGTCTCCGGGTAGGTCTCTTAAAATATTGGGTTGTCTATCCATTTTGTGTTTTTATACTGTAAAATAGACAAGAGTTAGATTCATAAAAAAAATACTTATTAATACAAGCAATTTTTACATATATCATAAAGCATAACACACAATATTACATATATTACACCACACGAATACAACTATCTTATTCCAACTCGCTCATTTCTTCTTCTTTGGTTTTGGTTCGTTTTGCCAAGTTTCTAGGGATATATGATGATCCCCTAATACAAACTGTCGTTTTCCACAACGGTTTAGAGAAACCTGGTGGTTTAGAGGTTCCCGGGTCATTGTTACAACTTAAGGGCTTCGGGGGTTGACGATACATATAAAGTTCATCGGGGTTGGAATTAGATTTCTCTATTTTTGTGCCCTTTCCCTTATTATTTTCTTTTGCCTTATTAAATTAAGTTGGGGTAATTTCTATAACATCATCGGAATTCTCGTCGGAATCCGATTCATCGGAGAATTGGTAATCCTCCCAATATTTTGCTTCCTTGGCGGAAACACCATTGACCATAATTAACCTTGGTCGGTTGGTTGAGGATTTTCTTTTGCTTAACCGTTTTATTATTTCCCCCACCGGTTCTATTTCCTCCTCCGGTTCCTCCTCTTCCGATTCTGATTCTTCTTCTGGTTCTGATTCTTCTTCCGGTTCTTCTTCGGGAACTTGTGAATCAGTCCAATATATATTTGACTCTTCGTTATTATTAGGTGAGTCAATGGGATTTGTGCTACAGGTAGACATCTATCACACAATATCAAACATGTTAAGAGATTAATATATCACATAATATATACATGTTAATAATATATAGTTTCCAACAAAAATGTTAAGCAATCATTTTTAAAGAAAACACGGTCGAAGTCCAGACTCACTAATGCATCCTAACAAACTCGATAAGACACACTAATGCAAATTTTCTGGTTCTCTAAGACCAACGCTCGGATACCAACTGAAATGTCCCGTTCTTATTGATTAAAAACGTTCCATATTAATTGATTTCGTTGCGAGGTTTTGACCTCTATATGAGACGTTTTTCAAAGACTGCATTCATTTTTAAAACAAACCATAACCTTTATTTTATAAATAAAGGTTTAAAAAGCTTTACGTAGATTATCAAATAATGATAATCTAAAATATCCTGTTTACACACGACCATTACATAATGGTTTATAATACAAATATGTTACATCAAAATCAGTTTCTTGAATGCAGTTTTTACACAATATCATACAAACATGGACTCCAAATCTTGTCCTTATTTTAGTATGCAACAGCGGAAGCTCTTAGTATTCACCTGAGAATAAACATGCTTTAAACGTCAACAAAAATGTTGGTGAGTTATAGGTTTAACCTATATATATCAAATCGTAACAATAGACCACAAGATTTCATATTTCAATACACATCCCATACATAGAGATAAAAATCATTCATATGGTGAACACCTGGTAACCGACATTAAAAAGATGCATATATAAGAATATCTCCATCATTCCGGGACACCCTTCGGATATGATATAAATTTCGAAGTACTAAAGCATCCGGTACTTTGGATGGGGTTTGTTAGGCCCAATAGATCTATCTTTAGGATTCGCGTCAATTAGGGTGTCTGTTCCCTAATTCTTAGATTACCAGACTTAATAAAAAAAGGCATATTCGATTTCGATAATTCAATCATAGAATGTAGTTTCACGTACTTGTGTCTATTTTGTAAATCATTTATAAAACCTACATGTATTCTCATCCCAAAAATATTAGATTTTAAAAGTGGGACTATAACTCACTTTCACAGATTTTTTACTTCGTCGGGAAGTAAGACTTGGCCACTGGTTGATTCACGAACCTATAACAATATATACATATATATCAAAGTATGTTCAAAATATATTTACAACACTTTTAATATATTTTGATGTTTTAAGTTTATTAAGTCAGCTGTCCTCGTTAGTAACCTACAACTAGTTGTCCACAGTTAGATGTATAGAAATAAATCGATAAATATTATCTTGAATCAATCTACGACCCAGTGTATACGTATCTTATTATTGATCACAACTCAAACTATATATATTTTGGAATCAACGTCAACCCTGTATAGCTAACTCCAACATTCACATATAGAGTGTCTATGGTTGTTCCGAAATATATATAGATGTGTCGACATGATAGGTCGAAATATTGTATACGTGTCTATGGTATCTCAAGATTACATAATATACAATACAAGTTGATTAAGTCATGGTTGGAATAGATTTGTTACCAATTTTCACGTAGCTAAAATGAGAAAAATTATCCAATCTTGTTTTACCCATAACTTCTTCATTTTAAATCCGTTTTGAGTGAATAAAATTGCTATGGTCTCATATTGAACTCTATTTTATGAATATAAACATAAAAAGTATAGGTTTATAGTCGGAAAAATAAGTTACAAGTCGTTTTTGTAAAGGTAGTCATTTTAGTCGAAAGAACGACGTCTAGATGACCATTTTAGAAAACATACTTCCACTTTGAGTTTAACCATAATTTTTGGATATAGTTTCATGTTCATAATAAAAATCATTTTCTCATAATAACAACTTTAAAATCAAAGTTTATCATAGTTTTTAATTAACTAACCCAAAACAGCCCGCGGTGTTACTACGACGGCGTAAATCCGGTTTTACGGTGTTTTTCGTGTTTCCAGGTTTTAAATCATTAAGTTAGCATATCATATAGATATAGAACATGTGTTTAGTTGATTTTAAAAGTCAAGTTAGAAGGATTAACTTTTATTTGCGAACAAGTTTAGAATTAACTAAACTATGTTCTAGTGATTACAAGTTTACCACTTCGAATATGATAGCTTTTTATGTATGAATCGAATGATGTTATGAAAATCATTACTACCTTAAGTTCCTTGGATAAACCTACTGGAAAAGAAAAAAATGGATCTAGCTTCAACGGATTCTTGGATGGCTCGAAGTTCTTGAAGCAGAATCATGACACGAAAACAAGTTCAAGTAAGATCATCACTTGAAATAAGATTGTTATAGTTATAGAAATTGAACCAAAGTTTGAATATGATTATTACCTTGTATTAGAATGATAACCTACTGTAAGAAACAAAGATTTCTTGAGGTTGGATGATCACCTTACAAGATTGGAAGTGAGCTAGCAAACTTGAAAGTATTCTTGATTTTATGAAACTAGAACTTTTGGAATTTATGAAGAACACTTAGAACTTGAAGATAGAACTAGAGAGAGATCAAATAGATGAAGAAAATTGTAGAATTAAAGTGTTTTTAGGTGTTTTTGGTCGTTGGTGTATGGATTAGATATAAAGGATATGTAATTTTGTTTTCATGTAAATAAGTCATGAATGATTACTCATATTTTTGTAATTTTATGAGATATTTCATGCTAGTTGCCAAATGATGGTTCCCATATGTGTTAGGTGACTCACATGGGCTGCTAAGAGCTGATCATTAGATTGTATATACCAATAGTACATACATCTAAAAGTTGTGTATTGTACGAGTACGAATACGGGTGCATACGAGTAGAATTGTTGATGAAACTGAACGAGAATGTAATTGTAAGCATTTTTGTTAAGTAGAAGTATTTTGATAAGTGTCTTGAAGTCTTTCAAAAGTGTATGAATACATATTAAAACACTACATGTATATACATTTTAACTGAGTTGTTAAGTCATCGTTAGTCGTTACATGTAAATGTTGTTTTGAAACCTTTAGGTTAACGATCTTGTTGAATGTTGTTAACCCATTGTTTATTATAACAAATGAGATGTTAAATTGTTATATTATCATGATATTATGATATATAATATATCTTATTATGATATATATACAGTTAAATGTCGTTTCAACGATAATCGTTACATATATGTCTCGTTTCGAAATCATTAAGTTAGTAGTCTTATTTTTACATATGTATTTCATTGTTAATACACTTAATAATATGTATTTCATTGTTAATACACTTAATAATATATTTAATTATCATTTAACATAATTAACCAAGTGTATCAATATCTTAATATGATTCATATGTACCTAGTAAGACGTTGTTATAACGATAATCGTTATATATATCGTTTTCGAGTTTCTTAAATTAATAGTCACATTTTTATGTATATAACTCATTGTTAAAGTACCTAATGAGATACATACTTATAATAAAATCATGTTAACTATATATATAACCATATATATGTCATCGTATAGTTTTTACAAGTTTTAACGTTCGTGAATCACCGGTCAACTTGGGTGGTCAATTGTCTATATGAAACCTATTTCAATTAATCAAGTCTTAACAAGTTTGATTGCTTAACATGTTGGAAACACTTAATCATGTAAATAACAATTTCATTTAATATATATGTAAACATGGAAAAGTTCGGGTCACTACACAACGGGAAGTTAGCCGCATTGACGCGATTCTTTTCTAAGGCCGCCGAAAGATCACTCCCGTTTTTTCACACCCTGAAGGACTCCACTAAGAAGTTAGATTTTAAGTGGATCGACCAGGCAGAAAAGGCGTTCCAGGAGATGAAGGTACTCCTCAAAGACATCCTGACGTTAACAGCGCCGATTGCAGGAGAAACCCTGATACTTTACCTCGCGGTATCTAGGGAGGCTGTTAGCTCCGTTTTAGTCGCTGAACGAGGGGATGCCTAAATGCCAATCTACTTCGTCAGCAAGGCCCTATCCGGGAGTGAGCTGAATTATTGCCCATGGAAAAACTTGTGTACGCGCTCGTCGTTACCGCCCGACGTCTGCGCAGATACTTCCAAGCACACCCGATAACGGTGCTCACTGATCAACCTATTCGACAGCTATTCTATAAGCCCGAGATATTGGGTAGGCTAACCAAATGGGCAATAGAGTTGGGCGAACATGAAATCTCATATTAAGCTAGAAGAGCTATTAAGGGACAGGTGATGGCCGATTATCTGGCCGAAACAGCCGCTGATATGCCAGCAATAGAAGACCCTGAACAGCTTCCCGCGCCCCCGCTCGAACTATGCGAGCTCTATAACGACGGCGCGGCAAGCTTCAAGGGCGCTGGCGCATGGTTAATTATTACAGGTCCACATCAAGAAGAGCATACATACGCGTTACGGTTTAACTTTAAGGTGACAAACAACGAGGCAGAGTATGAGGCGCTGTTAGCAGGAATGTGCATAGCTCGAGAGCTGGGAATAAAGAAGCTGCAAGCTTACGTAGATTCACAGCTAGTTGCCAATCAGATAAGCGGCACCTTTGACGCCAACGACAAATCCATGCAATCATACCTGGCCATGGTTCATTCTCTAGCCGACACGTTCGTCGACTTCAGAATCACCCAAATTCCCAGGAGCTAGAATAAGCAGGCGGATGTGCTCAGTAAACTGGCGGCCCTTACTTTCAATCACCTGGAAAAGAAAATATTAGTAGAATAAGTCTTCACAAAGTCCACAGAGCCAGAAACCACAATCGTTTCTGTTGAGGAAGAAGAAACGACTTGGATGACAGACATCATAGAATTCCTGCGAACTGGATCTTTACCCGAAGGAGAGAAGGAAGCAATGAAGATCAGGGTGAAGGCGCCAAACTACGAGTTGCGAGGAGAAATTTTATATCGAAAGTCTTATTTAGGTGCGTCCCTACACTGCGTAGGACCTAAAGAGGCTACTATGTATATCGATGAGGTTCACAAAGGATCTTGTGGGTTGCATTCTGGGTGGAGGACAGTCACCGAGAGGATTAAGCGACTAGGATATTATTGGCCTAGAATATACGCTGACACGGCCGAAAGGATCAGAATCTGCCAGGAGTGTCAGTTACACGCGCCCGTCAGCAGTGCGCCTCAGCATCCCATGATACTTATCGTATCACCGTGGCCATTTTGCAAGTGGGCGATCGACATAGTGGGACCTTTCCCAAGGGGCGCGGGAAACGCTGAATATCTGGTGGTAGCCATCGACTTCTTCACCAAGTGGGTGGAAGCAAAGCCATTACGCACTATTACCAGTAAGCAAGTTAGAGATTTCTTCTGGGAAAGCATTGTGTGCAGGTTCGGCGTACCCAATGAGATTGTTAGCGATAATGGTACGCAATTTGAAGGTAACCCCTTCCACAGCTGGTGTCAAGATCTGAACATCAAACAACGCTTCACTTCCGTCGCACATCCTCGGGCCAATGGCCAATGCGAGGTCACCAACAGAGACATTGTGCACGCTATCAAAGCAAGGTTGGGGATGAAGCGCACCGGATGGGTGGATGAGTTACCCAAAGTCCTATGGGCACACAGAACGATGCACAAGAACAGCACAGGGGAGACACCATTCAGTCTGGTGTACAGTTCAGAGGCAGTAATCCCAGCAGAGATAACCATTCCAACAGAACGAATTTTGTCATACAGCGAAGGCGAGAATGACGAAAGACTGCGTACTAACCTGAACTACGCGGAGGAGCGTAGAGAAATGGCGGCCATCTGAGAGGCCGCCAACAAGCAGCGCATTGCAAAATATTACGACAAGCGCGTAAAGACAAGAACGTACAAGGTTGGAGACCTTGTGTGGCGTGATAATCAAGCAAGCAGGGCCCAAAACACTGGAAAGTTAGGGCCAAACTGGGAAGGACCTTACAGGGTCGTTGGGATCAGTAACATCAGAACTTACAAACTGGCAGAGCTTAAGGGAAATTTGTGATGACCCGGAAATTTCTGACCAAATTTAAACTTTATCTTTAAATGATTTAATGTTTTCGATACGATAAGCAAAGTCTATGAAGTTGAATCACAAAATTTTAGAATTGTTTCATGTATTAAATTACATTTGACTGCTCTCGACGATTCATGAACAATTATATGTATGTATATATATATATATATGTACAAGTAAAAAACGAATTCCTACCGTAAAACACTATTTGCTACAGTAAAATGACTTTGCTACAGTAAAACACTATTTGCTACAGTAAAACACTATTTGCTACAGTGAAACCGTATTTTGCTACAGTAAAACACTATTTGCTACAGTAACACACTATTTGCTACAGTAACACTATTTGCTACAGTACACTATTTGATGTCGACGAACTAGCAAACAAAAACAGGATAAGGCGGCCATGCGATCGCATGGCAAAAATACTGAAAACTCATGCGATCGCATGAGGTACTGTAGCAGGCCACATACTATAAAAGCTCGATTCATTCCTCTGTATTATTATTTTTTTTTATATTATTATTATTATTATTATTATTATTATTATTATTATTATTATTATTATTAAGATTAATATTATTATTATTATTAATCTTATTATAATATTATTATTAGTAGTATATATACCTAAAATACTACGACGAGGTTATGAGCGTGTCACCTTCAAAATGGGTTTTAGAGCGGGATAGAGCTAAGGAAATTATGGGTTATTGCCAAGGAGGTTATGGGTAATGTTCGAGGGTATATTTGTGAATCAAATCTAGTGATTATTGAAATGTCCCGTTCTTATTGATTAAAAACGTTCCATATTAATTGATTTCGTTGCGAGGTTTTGACCTCTATATGAGACGTTTTTCAAAGACTGCATTCATTTTTAAAACAAACCATAACCTTTATTTCATAAATAAAGGTTTAAAAAGCTTTACGTAGATTATCAAATAATGATAATCTAAAATATCCTGTTTACACACGACCATTACATAATGGTTTACAATACAAATATGTTACATCGAAATCAGTTTCTTGAATGCAGTTTTTACACAATATCATACAAACATGGACTCCAAATCTTGTCCTTATTTTAGTATGCAACAGCGGAAGCTCTTAATATTCACCTGAGAATAAACATGCTTTAAACGTCAACAAAAATGTTGGTGAGTTATAGGTTTAACCTATATATATCAAATCGTAACAATAGACCACAAGATTTCATATTTCAATACACATCCCATACATAGAGATAAAAATCATTCATATGGTGAACACCTGGTAACCGACATTAACAAGATGCATATATAAGAATATCCCCATCATTCCGGGACACCCTTCGGATATGATATAAATTTCGAAGTACTAAAGCATCCGGTACTTTGGATGGGGTTTGTTAAGCCCAATAGATCTATCTTTAGGATTCGCGTCAATTAGGGTGTCTGTTCCCAAATTCTTAGATTACCAGACTTAACAAAAAGGGGCATATTCGATTTCGATAATTCAACCATAGAATGTAGTTTCACGTACTTGTGTCTATTTTGTAAATCATTTATAAAACCTGCATGCATTCTCATCCCAAAAATATTAGATTTTAAAAGTGGGACTATAACTCACTTTCACAGATTTTTACTTCGTCGGGAAGTAAGACTTGGCCACTGGTTGATTCACGAACCTATAACAATATATACATATATATCAAAGTATGTTCAAAATATATTTACAACACTTATAATATATTTTGATGTTTTAAGTTTATTAAGTCAGCTGTCCTCGTTAGTAACCTACAACTAGTTGTCCACAGTTAGATGTACAGAAATAAATCGATAAATATTATCTTGAATCAATCCACGACCCAGTGTATACGTATCTCAGTATTGATCACAACTCAAACTATATATATTTTGGAATCAACCTCAACCCTGTATAGCTAACTCCAACATTCACATATAGAGTGTCTATGGTTGTTCCGAAATATATATAGATGTGTCGACATGATATGTCGAAATATTGTATACGTGTCTATGGTATCTCAAGATTACATAATATACAATACAAGTTGATTAAGTTATGGTTGGAATAGATTTGTTACCAATTTTCACGTAGCTAAAATGAGAAAAATTATCCAATCTTGTTTTACCCATAACTTCTTCATTTTAAATCCGTTTTGAGTGAATCAAATTGCTATGGTTTCATATTGAACTCTATTTTATGAATCTAAACAGAAAAGTATAGGTTTATAGTCGGAAAAATAAGTTACAAGTCGTTTTTGTAAAGGTAGTCATTTCAGTCGAAAGAACGACTTCTAGATGACCATTTTAGAAAACATACTTCCACTTTGAGTTTAATCATAATTTTTGGATATAGTTTCATGTTCATAATAAAAATCATTTTCTCATAATAACAACTTTAAAATCAAAGTTTATCATAGTTTTTAATTAACTAACCCAAAACAGCCCGCGGTGTTACTACGACGGCGTAAATCCGGTTTTACGGTGTTTTTCGTGTTTCCAGGTTTTAAATCATTAAGTTAGCATATCATATAGATATA
The DNA here is from genome assembly GCF_046630445.1 of Rutidosis leptorrhynchoides. NCBI lineage: Eukaryota > Viridiplantae > Streptophyta > Magnoliopsida > Asterales > Asteraceae > Rutidosis > Rutidosis leptorrhynchoides. The sequence goes on along the minus strand of NC_092333.1, from coordinate 695,068,644 downwards.
GAACATGTGTTTAGTTGATTTTAAAAGTCAAGTTAGAAGGATTAACTTTTGTTTGCGAACAAGTTTAGAATTAACTAAACTATGTTCTAGTGATTACAAGTTTAAACCTTCGAATAAGATAGCTTTATATGTATGAATCGAATGATGTTATGAACATCATTACTACCTTAAGTTCCTTGGATAAACCTACTGGAAAAGAGAAAAATGGATCTAGCTTCAATGGATCCTTGGATGGCTCGAAGTTCTTGAAGCAGAATCATGACACGAAAACAAGTTCAAGTAAGATCATCACTTGAAATAAGATTGTTATAGTTATAGAAATTGAACCAAAGTTTGAATATGATTATTACCTTGTATTAGATTGATAACCTACTGTAAGAAACAAAGATTTCTTGAGGTTGGATGATCACCTTACAAGATTGGAAGTGAGCTAGCAAACTTGAAAGTATTCTTGATTTTATGAAACTAGAACTTTTGGAATTTATGAAGAACACTTAGAACTTGAAGATAGAACCTGAGAGAGATCAATTAGATGAAGAAAATTGAAGAATGAAAGTATTTGTAGGTGTTTTTGGTCGTTGGTGTATGGATTAGATATAAAGGATATGTAATTTTGTTTTCATGTAAATAAGTCATGAATGATTACTCGTATTTTTGTAATTTTATGAGATATTTCATGCTAGTTGCCAAATGATGGTTCCCAAATGTGTTAGGTGACTCACATGGGCTGCTAAGAGCTGATCATTGGAGTGTATATACCAATAGTACATACATCTAAAAGCTGTGTATTGTACGAGTACGAATACGGGTGCATACGAGTAGAATTGTTGATGAAACTGAACGAGGATGTAATTGTAAGCATTTTTGTTAAGTAGAAGTATTTTGATAAGTGTATTGAAGTCTTTCAAAAGTGTATAAATACATATTAAAACACTATATGTATATACATTTTAACTGAGTCGTTAAGTCATCGTTAGTCGTTACATGTAAGTGTTGTTTTGAAACCTTTAGGTTAACGATCTTGTTAAATGTTGTTAACCCAATGTTTATAATATCAAATGAGATTTTAAATTATTATATTATCATGATATTATCATGTATGAATATCTCTTAATATGATATATATACATTAAATGTCTTTACAATGATAATCGTTACATATATGTCTCGTTTAAAAATCATTAAGTTAGTAGTCTTGTTTTTACATATGTAGTTCATTGTTAATATACTTAATGATATGTTTACTTATCATAGTATCATGTTAACTATATATATATCCATATATATGTCATCATATAGTGTTTACAAGTTTTAACGTTCGTGAATCACCGGTCAACTTGGGTGGTCAATTGTCTATATGAAACATATTTCAATTAATCAAGTATTAACAAGTTTGATTGCTTAACATGTTGGAAACATTTAATCATGTAAATATCAATCTCAATTAATATATATAAACATGGAAAAGTTCGGGTCACTACAGTACCTACCCGTTAAATAAATTTCGTCCCGAAATTTTAAGCTGTTGAAGGTGTTGACGAATCTTCTGGAAATAGATGCGGGTATTTCTTCTTCATCTGATCTTCACGCTCCCAGGTGAACTCGGGTCCTCTACGAGCATTCCATCGAACCTTAACAATTGGTATCTTGTTTTGCTTAAGTCTTTTAACCTCACGATCCATTATTTCAACGGGTTCTTCGATGAATTGGAGTTTTTCGTTGATTTGGATTTCATCTAACGGAATAGTGAGATCTTCTTTAGCAAAACATTTCTTCAAATTCAAGACGTGGAAAGTGTTATGTACAGCCGCGAGTTGTTGAGGTAACTCAAGTCGGTAAGCTACTGGTCCGATACGATCAATAATCTTGAATGGTCCAATATACCTTGGATTTAATTTCCCTCGTTTACCAAATCGAACAACGCCTTTCCAAGGTGCAACTTTAAGCATGACCATCTCTCCAATTTCAAATTCTATATCTTTTCTTTTAATGTCAGCATAGCTCTTTTGTCGACTTTGGGCGGTTTTCAACCGTTGTTGAATTTGGATGATCTTCTCGGTAGTTTCTTGTATAATCTCCGGACCCGTAATCTGTCTATCCCCCACTTCACTCCAACAAATCGGAGACCTGCACTTTCTACCATAAAGTGCTTCAAACGGCGCCATCTCAATGCTTGAATGGTAGCTGTTGTTGTAGGAAAATTCTGCTAACGGTAGATGTCGATCCCAACTGTTTCCGAAATCAATAACACATGCTCGCAGCATGTCTTCAAGCGTTTGTATCGTCCTTTTGCTCTGCCCATCAGTTTGTGGATGATAGGCAGTACTCATGTCTAGACGAGTTCCTAATGCTTGCTGTAATGTCTGCCAGAATCTTGAAATAAATCTGCCATCCCTATCAGAGATAATAGAGATTGGTATTCCATGTCTGGAGACGACTTCCTTCAAATACAGTCGTGCTAACTTCTCCATCTTGTCATCTTCTCTTATTGGTAGGAAGTGTGCTGATTTGGTGAGACGATCAACTATTACCCAAATAGTATCAAAACCACTTGCAGTCCTTGGCAATTTAGTGATGAAATCCATGGTAATGTTTTCCCATTTCCATTCCGGGATTTCGGGTTGTTGAAGTAGACCTGATGGTTTCTGATGCTCAGCTTTGACCTTAGAACACGTCAAACATTCTCCTACGTATTTAGCAACATCGGCTTTCATACCCGGCCACCAAAAATGTTTCTTGAGATCCTTGTACATCTTCCCCGTTCCAGGATGTATTGAGTATCTGGTTTTATGAGCTTCTCTAAGTACCATTTCTCTCATATCTCCAAATTTTGGTACCCAAATCCTTTCAGCCCTATACCGGGTTCCGTCTTCCCGAATATTAAGATGCTTCTCCGATCCTTTGGGTATTTCATCCTTTAAATTTCCCTCTTTTAAAACTCCTTGTTGCGCCTCCTTTATTTGAGTAGTAATGTTATTATGAATCATTATATTCATAGATTTTACTCTAATGGGTTCTCTGTCCTTCCTGTTCAAGGCATCGGCTACCACATTTGCCTTCCCCGGGTGGTAACGAATCTCAAAGTCGTAATCATTCAATAATTCAATCCACCTACGCTGCCTCATATTCAGTTGTTTCTGATTAAATATGTGTTGAAGACTTTTGTGGTCGGTATATATAATACTTTTGACCCCATATAAGTAGTGCCTCCAAGTCTTTAATGCAAAAACAACCGCGCCTAATTCCAAATCATGCGTCGTATAATTTTGTTCGTGAATCTTCAATTGTCTAGACGCATAAGCAATCACCTTCGTTCGTTGCATTAATACACAACCGAGACCTTGCTTTGATGCATCACAATAAATCACAAAATCATCATTCCCTTCAGGCAATGACAATATAGGTGCCGTAGTTAGCTTTTTCTTCAATAACTGAAACACTTTCTCTTGTTCATCATTCCATTCAAATTTCTTCCCTTTATGCGTTAATGCAGTCAAGGGTTTTGCTATTCTGGAAAAGTCTTGGATGAACCTTCTGTAGTAACCAGCTAGTCCTAAAAACTGGCGTATGTGTTTCGGAGTTTTCGGGGTTTCCCACTTTTCAACAGTTTCTATCTTTGCCGGATCCACCTTAATACCTTCTTTGTTCACTATGTGACCGAGGAATTGAACTTCTTCCAACCAAAATGCACACTTTGAAAACTTAGCTTACAATTCTTCCTTCCTCAATACTTCTAACACCTTTCTCAAATGTTCACCGTGTTCTTGGTCATTCTTTGAGTAAATAAGTATGTCATCAATGAAAACAATGACAAACTTGTCAAGGTATGGTCCACACACTCGGTTCATAAGGTCCATGAACACAGCTGGTGCATTAGTTAAACCAAACGGCATGACCATAAACTCGTAATGACCGTAACGTGTTCTGAAAGCAGTCTTTGGAATATCATCTTCTTTCACCCGCATTTGATGATACCCGGAACGTAAGTCAATCTTTGAATAAACAGACGAGCCTTGTAGTTGATCAAATAAGTCATCGATTCTCGGTAGTGGGTAGCGGTTCTTGATGGTAAGTTTGTTCAACTCTCGGTAGTCGATACACAACCTGAATGTACCATCTTTCTTCTTGACAAACAAAACAGGAGCTCCCCACGGTGATGTGCTTGGTCGAATGAAACCACGCTCTAAAAGTTCTTGTAATTGGCTTTGTAGTTCTTTCATCTCGCTGGGTGCGAGTCTGTAAGGAGCACGAGCTATTGGTGCAGCTCCTGGTACAAGATCTATTTGAAATTCAACAGATCGATGTGGGGGTAATCCCGGTAATTCTTTCGGAAATACATCAGGAAATTCTTTTGCGACGGGAACATCATTGATGCTCTTTTCTTCAGTTTGTACTTTCTCGACGTGTGCTAGAACAGCATAGCAACCTTTTCTTATTAGTTTTTGTGCCTTCAAATTACTAATAAGATGTAGCTTCGTGTTGCCCTTTTCTCCGTACACCATTAAGGGTTTTCCTTTTTCTCGTATAATGCGAATTGCATTTTTGTAACAAACGATCTCTGCTTTCACTTCTTTCAACCAGTCCATACCGATTATCACATCAAAACTCCCTAACTCTACTGGTATCAAGTCAATCTTAAATGTTTCGCTAACCAGTTTAATTTCTCGATTCCGACATATATTATCTGCTGAAATTAATTTACCATTTGCTAATTCGAGTAAAAATTTACTATCCAAAGGCGTCAATGGACAACTTAATTTAGCACAAAAATCTCTACTCATATAGCTTCTATCCGCACCCGAATCAAATAAAACGTAAGCAGATTTATTGTCAATAAGAAACGTACCCGTAACAAGCTCCGGGTCTTCCTGTGCCTCTGCCGCATTAATATTGAAAACTCTTCCACGGCCTTGTCCATTCGTGTTCTCCTGGTTCGGGCAATTTCTAATAATGTGGCCCGGTTTTCCACATTTATAACAAACTACATTAGCATAACTTGCTCCGACACTACTTGCTCCGCCATTACTCGTTCCGACACCATTTGTTCCTTTCGTTCTATTAACCCCTGGTCCGTAGACCTCACACTTTACCGCGCTATGACCATTTCTTTTACACTTGTTGCAAAATTTGGTGCAGAACCCCGAGTGATTCTTTTCACACCTTTGGCATAGCTGCTTCTGATTGTTGTTGTTGTTGCAGTTATTATTATTGTTGGGATGATTGTTGTAGCTGCTGTTGTTGTTGTTGTTGTTGTTGGGCCGTTTCTTGTAGTTGCGATTGATGTTGCGATTGTTGGGATAATTGTTGCGATTATTGTTGTAATTGCTGTTGTTGTTGTATTGGTGATTCTTATCACCGTTTTCCTCCCACTTTCTTTTGACTTGCTTCACATTGGCCTCTTCAGCAGTCTGTTCTTTAATTCTTTCTTCAATTTGGTTCACGAGTTTGTGAGCCATTCTACATGCCTGTTGTATGGAGGCGGGCTCGTGTGAACTTATATCTTCTTGGATTCTTTCCGGTAATCCTTTCACAAACGCGTCGATCTTCTCTTCCTCATCTTCGAATGCTCCCGAACACAATAGGCACAATTCTGTGAATCGTCTTTCGTACGTGGTAATATCAAATCCTTGGGTTCGTAACCCTCTAAGTTCTGTCTTGAGCTTATTGACCTCGGTTCTGGGACGGTACTTCTCGTTCATCAAGGGCTTGAATGCTGACCACGGTAGTGCGTACGCATCGTCTTGTCCCACTTGCTCTAGATAGGTATTCCACCATGTTAACGCAGAACCTATGAAGGTATGCGTAGCGTACTTTACTTTGTCCTCTTCAGTACACTTACTTATGGCAAACACCGATTCGACCTTCTCGGTCCACCGTTTCAATCCGATCGGTCCTTCGGTTCCATCAAATTCCAAAGGTTTGCAGGCAGTGAATTCTTTGTAGGTGCATCCTACACGATTTCCTGTACTGCTAGATCCAAGGTTATTGTTGGTATGTAGCGCAGCCTGTACTGCGGCTATGTTTGAAGCTAGAAAAGTACGGAATTCCTCTTCATTCATATTCACGGTGTGTCGAGTAGTCGGTGCCATTTCCTTCAAAATAGTTAAATGGAACAAGTTAATCATACAGAATATTAAGAGTAGTTAATAGTATTTCGTAGCATAATATGAACTCATTTATAAAAGCTTTTTCTTCATATTAGCGTTTTATAAGTTTAAATTCGGGTAGTACCTACCCGTTAAGTTCATACTTAGTAGCTAATATACAATTCAACTACTACAATTCTATATGAAAAACTGATTATAATAATATTTCGCGTTCAAACTTTTATACAATATTTTACAAACTTACAATACCGCTTATTTTACATAAAGCATGAAATATAGCACACAATAACTTTGATACAAGATAGTTGTGAAGATAATTCTAGCTAGTACACAAGTCGTTCAGCAAAGGCAATAAAGACACGTAATTCATACGTCCAGAAACAAGTCATGCATTCTGGTTTTACTAGGACTACTTCCCATCCTTGGTCTTGTGCAACATAACCGTTATGGCCGTTGATAAGACAGCGTGTTGTAACGTCGTCAAAGGGACGAGGGTTACGTAATGTCCAACAGTCCCGTAATAATCTAAAAACCTCATTTCTTACCCCAATTACCGACTCCGTCACTTGTGGAAACGTTTTGTTTAATAGTTGTAGCCCGATGTTCTTGTTCTCACTTTGGTGAGAAGCGAACATTACTAATCCGTAAGCATAACATGCTTCTTTATGTTGCATGTTAGCCGCTTTTTCTAAATCACGAAGTCCAATATTCGGATATATTGAGTCAAAATAATTTCTTAACCCGTTGCGTAAAATAGCATTTGGGTTCCCCGCAATATATGCGTCAAAGTAAACACATCGTAACTTATGGGTTTCCCAATGTGATATCCCCCATCTTTCAAACGAAAGTCTCTTATAAACCAAGACATTCTTGGAACGTTCTTCGAATGTCTTACAAACTGATCTCGCCTTAAATAGTTGTGCCGAGGAATTCTGGCCGACTCTAGACAAGATTTCATCAATCATGTCTCCGGGTAGGTCTCTTAAAATATTGGGTTGTCTATCCATTTTGTGTTTTTAAACTGTAAAATAGACAAGAGTTAGATTCATAAAAAAAATACTTATTAATACAAGCAATTTTTACATATATCATAAAGCATAAGAATACTATATTACATATATTACACCACACGAATACAACTATCTTATTCCGACTCGCTCGTTTCTTCTTCTTCTGTTTTGGTTCGTTTTACCAAGTTTCTAGGGATATATGATGTTCCCCTAATACGAGCCGTCGTTGTCCACATTGGTTTAGAAAAACCTGGTGGTTTAGAGGTTCCCGGGTCATTGTTACAACTTAAGGACTTCGGGCGTTGACGATACATATAAAGTTCATCGGGGTTGGAATTAGATTTCTCTATTTTTATGCCCTTTCCCTTATTATTTTCTTTTGCCTTTTTAAATTCAGTTGGGGTAATTTCTATAATATCATCGGAATTCTCGTCGGAATCCGATTCATCGGAGAATTGGTAATCCTCCCAATATTTTGCTTCCTTGGCGGAAACACCATTGACCATAATTAACCTTGGTCGGTTGGTTGAGTATTTTCTTTTACTTAACCGTTTTATTATTTCCCCCACCGATTCTATTTCTTCATCCGGTTCCGATTCTTCTTCCGGTTCCGACTCTTCTTCCGGTTCCTCTTCGGGAACTTGTGAATCAGTCCACGAATCATTCCAATTTACATTTGACTCTTCATTATTATTAAGAGAGTCAATGGGACTTGTTCTAGAGGTAGACATCTATCACATAATATCAAACGCGTTAAGAGATTAATATATCACATAATATTCACATGTTAAAAATATATAGTTTCCAACAAAATTTGTTAAGCAATCATTTTTCAAGTAAACACGGTCGAAGTCCAGACTCACTAATGCATCCTAACAAACTCAATAAGACACACTAATGCAAAATTATGGTTCTCTAAGACCAACGCTCTGATACCAACTGAAATGTCCTGTTCTTATTGATTAAAAACGTTCCATATTAATTGATTTCGTTGCGAGGTTTTGACCTCTATATGAGACGTTTTTCAAAGACTGCATTCATTTTTAAAACAAACCATAACCTTTATTTCATAAATAAAGGTTTAAAAAGCTTTACGTAGATTATCAAATAATGATAATCTAAAATATCCTGTTTACACACGACCATTACATAATGGTTTACAATACAAATATGTTACATCGAAATCAGTTTCTTGAATGCAGTTTTTACACAATATCATACAAACATGGACTCCAAATCTTGTCCTTATTTTAGTATGCAACAGCGGAAGCTCTTAATATTCACCTGAGAATAAACATGCTTTAAACGTCAACAAAAATGTTGGTGAGTTATAGGTTTAACCTATATATATCAAATCGTAACAATAGACCACAAGATTTCATATTTCAATACACATCCCATACATAGAGATAAAAATCATTCATATGGTGAACACCTGGTAACCGACATTAACAAGATGCATATATAAGAATATCCCCATCATTCCGGGACACCCTTCGGATATGATATAAATTTCGAAGTACTAAAGCATCCGGTACTTTGGATGGGGTATGTTAAGCCCAATAGATCTATCTTTAGGATTCGCGTCAATTAGGGTGTCTGTTCCCAAATTCTTAGATTACCAGACTTAATAAAAAGGGGCATATTCGATTTCGATAATTCAACCATAGAATGTAGTTTCACGTACTTGTGTCTATTTTGTAAATCATTTATAAAACCTGCATGTATTCTCATCCCAAAAATATTAGATTTTAAAAGTGGGACTATAACTCACTTTCACAGATTTTTACTTCGTCGGGAAGTAAGACTTGGCCACTGGTTGATTCACGAACCTATAACAATATATACATATATATCAAAGTATGTTCAAAATATATTTACAACACTTATAATATATTTTGATGTTTTAAGTTTATTAAGTCAGCTGTCCTCGTTAGTAACCTACAACTAGTTGTCCACAGTTAGATGTACAGAAATAAATCTATAAATATTATCTTGAATCAATCCACGACCCAGTGTATACGTATCTCAGTATTGATCACAACTCAAACTATATATATTTTGGAATCAACCTCAACCCTGTATAGCTAACTCCAACATTCACATATAGAGTGTCTATGGTTGTTCCGAAATATATATAGATGTGTCGACATGATAGGTCGAAACATTGTATACGTGTCTATGGTATCTCAAGATTACATAATATAGAATACAAGTTGATTAAGTTATGGTTGGAATAGATTTGTTACCAATTTTCACGTAGCTAAAATGAGAAAAATTATCCAATCTTGTTTTACCCATAACTTCTTCATTTTAAATCCGTTTTGAGTGAATCAAATTGCTATGGTTTCATATTGAACTCTATTTTATGAATCTAAACAGAAAAGTATAGGTTTATAGTCGGAAAAATAAGTTACAAGTCATTTTTGTAAAGGTAGTCATTTCAGTCGAAAGAACGACGTCTAGATGACCATTTTAGAAAACATACTTCCACTTTGAGTTTAATCATAATTTTTGGATATAGTTTCATGTTCATAATAAAAATCATTTTCTCATAATAACAACTTTAAAATCAAAGTTTATCATAGTTTTTAATTAACTAACCCAAAACAGCCCGCGGTGTTACTACGACGGCGTAAATCCGGTTTTACGGTGTTTTTCGTGTTTCCAGGTTTTAAATCATTAAGTTAGCATATCATATAGATATAGAACATGTGTTTAGTTGATTTTAAAAGTCAAGTTAGAAGGATTAACTTTTGTTTGCGAACAAGTTTAGAATTAACTAAACTATGTTCTAGTGATTACAAGTTTAAACCTTCGAATAAGATAGCTTTATATGTATGAATCGAATGATGTTATGAACATCATTACTACCTTAAGTTCCTTGGATAAACCTACTGGAAAAGAGAAAAATGGATCTAGCTTCAATGGATCCTTGGATGGCTCGAAGTTCTTGAAGCAGAATCATGACACGAAAACAAGTTCAAGTAAGATCATCACTTGAAATAAGATTGTTATAGTTATAGAAATTGAACCAAAGTTTGAATATGATTATTACCTTGTATTAGAATGATAACCTACTGTAAGAAACAAAGATTTCTTGAGGTTGGATGATCACCTTACAAGATTGGAAGTGAGCTAGCAAACTTGAAAGTATTCTTGATTTTATGAAACTAGAACTTTTGGAATTTATGAAGAACACTTAGAACTTGAAGATAGAACTTGAGAGAGATCAATTAGATGAAGAAAATTGAAGAATTAAAGTGTTTGTAGGTGTTTTTGGTCGTTGGTGTATGGATTAGATATAAAGGATATGTAATTTTGTTTTCATGTAAATAAGTCATGAATGATTACTCGTATTTTTGTAATTTTATGAGATATTTCATGCTAGTTGCCAAATGATGGTTCCCACATGTGTTAGGTGACTCACATGGGCTGCTAAGAGCTGATCATTGGAGTGTATATACCAATAGTACATACATCTAAAAGCTGTGTATTGTACGAGTACGAATACGGGTGCATACGAGTAGAATTGTTGATGAAACTGAACGAGGATGTAATTGTAAGCATTTTTGTTAAGTAGAAGTATTTTGATAAGTGTATTGAAGTCTTTCAAAAGTGTATAAATACATATTAAAACACTACATGTATATACATTTTAACTGAGTCGTTAAGTCATCGTTAGTCGTTACATGTAAGTGTTGTTTTGAAACCTTTAGGTTAACGATCTTGTTAAATGTTGTTAACCCAATGTTTATAATATCAAATGAGATTTTAAATTATTATATTATCATGATATTATCATGTATGAATATCTCTTAATATGATATATATACATTAAATGTCTTTACAATGATAATCGTTACATATATGTCTCGTTTAAAAATCATTAAGTTAGTAGTCTTGTTTTTACATATGTAGTTCATTGTTAATATACTTAATGATATGTTTACTTATCATAGTATCATGTTAACTATATATATATCCATATATATGTCATCATATAGTGTTTACAAGTTTTAACGTTCGTGAATCACCGGTCAACTTGGGTGGTCAATTGTCTATATGAAACATATTTCAATTAATCAAGTCTTAACAAGTTTGATTGCTTAACATGTTGGAAACATTTAATCATGTAAATATCAATCTCAATTAATATATATAAACATGGAAAAGTTCGGGTCACTACAATTATCATCTCTGTTGCGTCTACGTACTTTCCTACAATATTGATTCTCAATATTGATACGTAAGCACTCATATTTTATCTTTTATACATTAATTATGTATCCTTGTCTAGTGCTCGAGTATATATATTTATGCATGCATGTATGCTAAATTTCATCGTTAAACAGTTTATAATGAATCACGAATTAAATACATATATTACTGGTAAAAGGTATATGATATACATGTTTTTGGAAAGCTGGCGAAAAATCAATAACTTTTCATTTAGATATCGAATAATTTCGATGAACGGATTAAAAGATATGATCAACTGAATTATGATTAACGTTAATTGAAATTGCTTTTGAATCTATAATTAAGATTTAAACAACTTGTTTACGAGATTGATAAATTGGATTTTTGAATATTACCAACCGAGTAAATGAATCCTTATATAAGGTATGTCTCGTTTTGTTGAACTATTGTCAAAATTGACTTTTTGAAACGACTTTGGATAACTTTTGTATGTCGATCTCGAGCATTAGGATTGTTATACACTATGACCTGACCTATCTTGATAGATATTTATTGACCAACATATGTTCTCTAGGTTGAGATCTACGGTTAATCTTGCATTTCGAGTTACGGTCACTTTTTGATGAATGACCTTATGTGCTGCTAAGGTGAGTTTCATTTGCTCCCTTTTTAATTGCTTTTGCAATATATATTTTTGGGCTGGGAATACATGCACTTTATTTTAAACGCAATGGATACAAGTACATACTAAATTCTACACTGAGTTTAAACCGAAAATCTCTTAGCTTTGGTAACTGTTAACTGCCAGTTATAAGAACTGGTGGGCGCGAGTAGTAGTATATGGATCCATAGGGCTTGATATCCCCGTCCGAGCTAGAGCGCTAGCCTTTTAACGGACGTATGCTATTTGAGAAGCGTACACGTTAGTTTGCGTGTATTATTAAGATGATTATATAAAGGGTATAAAATATATATACGTTAAGTTTAGTTACCAGGGTGCTCAATTTCGTAGAATATTTTGATAAACGTTTCTGGATGAAACAACTGAAAACTTGTGATTCACCTTTACATACAGATTATATGAAACAATAAAACTATGAACTCACCAACCTTTGTGTTGACACTTGTTAGCATGTTTATTCTCAGGTTTACTAGAAGTCTTCCGCTGTTGCTTATATGTTAGACAAGCTATGTGCATGGAGTCTTACATGACATACTTTTTAAGGAAACGTTGCATTCACCAAATCATCACCATGTATCTTATTTTGACTGCATTGTCAACGGAAGTACTATTGTAAACTATTATTTACGGTGATTGTCTATATGTAGAAATCATCAGATGTCCAAAACCTTTGATTTAAATATTCATTTATGGTGTGCCTTTTCAAAAGAATGCAATGTTTACAAAACGTATCATATAGAGGTCAAATACCTCGCAATGAAATCAATGAATGATGTATTGTCCATATAGATTTGGAGCGATCGTCACAAAATTCAATCAAGCGGACCTGGCATGCTACCGCGGTTAAAAAATGCTACATGTAATATAGAAAATAGGAGACTTGATCAATCACCTACTTTGTCTAGACTTACATGTAATTACTAAAAAACACGCCTTTGTAAGTCGACCGTGTACTGCGCTATTGTACTCTCATTTTTCGATTATATTAAAGCATTAAGTTATTTTCAGTTAAGATTTCATGTGCCTATTGGAGCTGAATAGCTTTATGATTTGAACTGCACGCGCACAGTAAAATACTAGCGCGTTCCTGCCTACTTAAGGGATGACTTTCCCTAACCCCCGCACGGTAGAAGTCTGTTTGGCGACAGACTAGACTTACTACCGAAGAGCGACGGTCATTGGGTTGACCTAGTTCCACCCGAGCAGACCTAGGGATCTGTAAGTCATGACTATAAACAAAAAAGCGTTGGTCATGCTTGACCGCAGTCCCAAACTAACGTTTGGAAGACTCATCGACGCGATTACAGGCGCGCAACTGAAGTGTGTGTTGAGTGCACATCAGCACACATGAAGGTTAGTGACGACACGCCGAGAGTATAAAATAACAATAAGTACCAAGTAACGAAACATGAATATGAAAAGCAGGCGCATCATAAGCTTACATTGCGATAATACATTTTCCATTTATTGCGAAAAATACACTCGATACAAAATGTTACACGTGTCATGACGCATTATGACATTACAAAGCAAAACTACAACTTAGAATCTATCAACTCTCGCGCCGAAACTCACGGGTTGTGCAACAGCTCCTCAAGCCGGGGAATGGGGATGTGATGTAGTGCTCTGCAGGCCACCCTAGCGATTTCTCACACTCCAGGAATGAGGCAGTCTCGAATAGCTTTGGGAAGAATAGTGGGCACCTGAATATGTTCCTTTACGATATCCCAAAAGTAAAGACGCTCGACATCCTGTATAGCTTTTAAAGCGCTCTCATAGCGATCATTTACGGCAGCGCTGTTCAAAGCATGATCCACTATACGAGGAAGACATGCCTTTAACACCTCAAACTCGTGAGCAGCCGACCCCGCTTGCTGCTTCGACTCAGCGCATTGTGCGCGTAACACACGAATAGTTTCCTCGTGAGCGCTGTTATGAAGATTAGGGCGATCAAGCTGCGCCTGAATATTTTTGTTCGCCCGCTGCGCCTTATCAAGCTTGCCACAAAGGCGCATTATAGTATCCCTCATCATGGAGAATTCATCGTCGAAAGACTCATTGCTCGGATTAGGGCTCTGGACGTCCTTACCCTTGCAGAACCCGTCAAATTCGGGCGCTGCCTTTCTACAGAAGAGTCACTGTTGATCTGAATAGGAGATGGATGAGGTCTATCCGCTCTTCCTCTCGCATCACTACCACCGTGCCCATCATCTGTATCAGAATAATAACAATTAAAGTAATGCCGAAGTACAATCATAATAAGTAACAAAGGAAATGCGCAGCATACCAGTACGAGCATGCTTCGAGGGGGAAGAAGCAGCGGATCTTTTGCGCTTCTTCGGAGCAGGCGCGTCACGAGGTGGAGGAACGAGTTTCCCGCGTGGACATCGCTTGGGTAAGTCAGCATATTGCGCCGCAACCTTCTTTTTATTCTTTTTCCGCGAAGGGCCAGAAGTAAAAGCTGCAGCGACGGGGCGCTTTGTAGAAAAAACTTTCCCTAAAGGCATGCGATCCACCACCACAGAAGTAGAAGAAGAAAACTCGAGGTACTCGGAGAAGGAAATTGTTGTCAACAAAGGGTAGGAGCATTAAGGAGGATGAAGAATAAAAGAAGGAAAAAAGCTTTGCGTACCTTGTAGATGACGACTGAAGTGAGGATAGTAGTTCGGATCTGGCCAATGTTTGGATATCCCTCCAGCATACAATACATTGTTGCTATACGCGCGTAAGGGAAGCACGCAACCTACGCACTTATCCAACATCGACTTCTCGCTTAAGCTTAAAGGTGGCACCATATTTAAACTATCGTCAAAACCGTATTGCCAAGCACTCACATTTGAGAACTCTAACGGAATGAAGGTGTCATCCACGAAGAAGTAACGTTCTTTTCAGTCGCGCGAATTCTCCTCCAATGGCTTGCCGGTAAAGCGAATATTGTCACGAAAAGAGAACCAACCTATATCAAACCGCTTAAACGAAAAAATGTTCTTGAACAAATTCACCGTAGGTTATAAAGTCGTGCGCCCTACACCACTTCTGAAAAACAACAAGACGGCAGGCGCTGTCAGGATCCAACTGACCCATGCCAATGTTAAAATGAGAAAGTACACGCAAGATGAAGTTCGTAGGCGGAATGCGCATATTCCCCCGCTCGAAAACCACGCTATAAATGGCCACATTTCCGCTAGGAGCGCGGTTTGCCCGGTCTGAACGACCAGGTACGAGAGGCGATAGAGATTTCATAGGAGGATAGCACTTGGAGATATGCGCTACATATTCAGCAGTGATCGATGAAGGAATAGAACCAACGTTAGAAAAATCAGCGCGATAAGCCATGAAGAAGAAAGAAAAGAGAGAAAAGTGAAAAATGAATGAAGAAAGTTCTATTTATAGGAGGGGAAGAGATGGCCATAATGGATCTTGACCGTACACGTGTCAGACGACAATTAAGGAAGAGAATTTAATGCAACATGACGGGTGATGTGACGGCTGTCACACCACACCTGTCACGGAATTAAAAACAGTTGAGTTCGACACCATGCGCAATGCTTGCGCATAATATCGAACTAGGGGGAACTTAATGATACGCATACCCGATTGGCTCGTGTTACACATCACACTTGCACCATGTGCACATCCTGCGCGATACGGCACTACTGGCGCAAGTAAATATGCGCTAAGGGCGCCAACTTGATGATGGCACGCTAGAAAAAGATGACGTGTCCTGTACTTGTCACGATCTCTGTACAAAGGGCCGACAAGTAACAAGAAAGTAATAGTACTGTTCCCTGGTCCCCTCCACGAACTTACCAGGCAGTGCAGACAAAAAAGTAACGTAGAACACGTGGCTCCAATGAATGGACAGCACTGTAGCTATAAATAACGGACTCGAATCACAAGGCAAGGCACTGGTTCTTTTGGAAGTTACACACATACTATATTTAGTATACTCGTACGGACCAGTCGCGCTGTCTATACAGCGCCACTCTCACCCGCGCTACCGGACTTATAACATTTCACTATACATCTTTGATATACAGGTAACGTTCCTCGAACATAAACCCTACAACCTCGCGCGAGCCATCGATGACCGGTCTACCCGCCGATGGTGGGTCTATGTTTAACCACCCCTGTTGAGATCCTCATCTCGCAAGGGGTTATTTACGGTACTCCGGACCGGAGAGTTAAACCTAATTGACCCTTAAATCCCCCTTCTTTGATGTCAAGCATGGACCGAACCCGACCAGATTATTCTATGCTTGATCAGTATGAAAGAAGTTGAATTGTCTCTTTCTTTAGTCTACTAAGTCTTGGTTCTTCGGATGATTTTTCAATTAGTCATGTCATTTATTTATATTCAGTTCGTGTAATTAATTGTTAATAAACGGTGAACTGGTTCCGGTCATTGATGTTTACATGTTTAGTAGATATATGGGTTAAGCTGTATATTATGGTCAAGTGCAAGATTTGTCAAATGGTGGTTCAATCTGTTAAGTAATGTAATTGCGTATGTTATTGTGAATCCCCATCAGTACATGAAGAGAGGCTTTATATAGCCAAAAGCCCTAGCAAAGTATAATGGGCTAAGCCCGACAAGCATAATACATGGGCTAGAATAATAATATAGTCTAACATCCCCCCGCAGTTGGAGCGGGAGTACACCGGACGCTCAAGCTGGATCGAAACTCGTCAAACAATGCGTATGGAAGACCTTTGGTGAAGATGTCTGCAAACTGATATCTGGATGGCACATGAAGAACTCGCACCTGTCCCTGGGCAACAAGATCACGAACAAAGTGGATGTCGATCTCGATATGCTTAGTCCGCTGATGCTGAACCGGATTAGTAGATAGGTAGACAGAGCTGACATTATCACAATATACTAGAGTCGCTGAGGTGAGAGGACAGTGAAGCTCTCGGAGAAGGTTACGAATCCAGCAAGTCTCGGCGACAGCATTAGCAACCCCGCGATATTCCGCTTCGGCACTGGATCGAGAGGGCGTGGGTTGCCGCTTGGATGACCATGATAAAAGGTTATTACCGAGAAAAACACAGTAACCAGATGTGGATCGTCTGGTAGTTGGGCAACCGGCCCAATCGGCGTCAGAGTAGGCAACCAATGTAGTGGGAGATGATGCGTATAACTGTAAGCAAGATCAGTGGTACCCTGAATATAGCGAATGATCCGTTTCAGAGCGTGCATGTGTTGTTCCCGAGGATCATGCATGAAGAGACAAATCTGCTGAACAGCATATGTGATGTCGGGTCGAGTGAACGTGAGATACTGTAATGCGCCTGCAAGGCTCCGATAGAGAGTCGGGTCCTTAACAGGAGGACCGTGACTAGTAAGCTTGGCACCCGGTTCGACCGGGGTCCTACAGGGATGGCAAGTAGGCATTCCAGCCCGCTCAATAATCTCGGTAGCGTATTGCCTCTGAGAAATGAAAATGCCAGATGCGGTACGAGTAGCGTGAATCCCAAGAAAGTAGTTCAAGGGACCCAAATCAGTCATAGAAAATTCCTTATACAAGGAAGATATAATCCGCTGAAGTAAACCTGTAGAGGAAGCAGTCAATACAATATCATCAACATATAGAAGCAGGTAGGCTATATCTGATCCTTGGCGATAAATAAAAAGTGATGTATCACAGCGGCTTTGATAAAAACCAATCCGCTTGGCATATCCGGTAAAGCGCTGAAACCAAGCACGAGGGGCCTGTTTGAGGCCATATAAAGATTTCTGCAGTAGGCAGACATGATCCGGGTATCTGAGATCGCGAAACCCAGGAGGCTGATGCATATAGACAGTCTCAGAAAGCTGTCCATGTAGAAAAGCGTTCTTGACATCTAGCTGGTGGACAGGCCAGTGTCTAGTCACCGCTAAACTAAGAACCGTACGAATGGATGCCAGTTTAACAACCGGACTAAAAGTCTCATCACAATCAATGCCAACCTGTTGGCTTCGACCGTTAGCAATGAGTCGAGCCTTATACCTGCTCAAATTACCGTCTGCATTATACTTGTGCTTGAATAGCCACATGGAGCGAACTATGTTCGTGTCCGATGGGCGAGGCACAAGTTTTCAAGTACTGTTATTAATTAAAGCATTATATTCATCAGTCATAGCTTGTTTCCAGTTAGGATCGTGAAAAGCTTCAGAGTAAGTGCGGGGAATGGGAGATATGGCGGTTGTGTGAAGGTTGAGACGTTGAACTGGCTTAGTGGTACCAAGGCGGGTGCGGGTGATCATGGGGTGAGTGGAGAGAGAAGCAGAGGAAGATGTAGCCTCAGTAGGAGGAGGCTGTGGCTCCGGAATAGGATGTTGTGGAGGTGTAGGGTCGGTAGCCTCAATAGGAGGAGGCTGTGGCTCCGGAATAGGATGTGGTGGAGGTGTAGGGTCGGTAGCCTCAGTAGGAGGAGGCTGTGCCTCCGGAATAGGATCAGGTGGAGGTGCGGTGCTGGTAGCCTCAGTAGGAGGAGGCTGTGTCTCCGGAGGTAGATGAAATGTTCGGGAAAATATATTTGGAGGAGGGTCCAAAAAGTCATATGATGGTGGTTGAGTGGGTGTCATGGAACCGAATGGGAATCAGGTCTCATCGAAGGTGACATGTCGAGAGAGGATGATTTTGTTAGTGGTAAGGTTCAGACAACGGTAACCTCGATGATTGGAGGGGTACCCAAGAAAAATACATGGAGTGGAGCGAGGAGCAAGTTTGTGTGTGGTGGGAAGGTGAGGGTAGCAGAGGCAACCGAAGACTCGGAGAGTAGCGTAGTTCGGTTTTTGATTGTAGAGACGGGAGTGCGGGATATCATGATTGATGGCGGAAGATGGAAGAATGTTAAGTAGGTAGGCTGCCATTTGGAGAGCTTCCACCCAGTAAGTCGGTGGGAGATGAGCTTGAAAGAGAAGGGTGCGAATTAGATTGTTAATAGTGCGAAGCATGCGTTCGGACTTTCCGTTTTGTTGAGAGGTGTGAGGGCAGGAGAATCGGAATTGAATGCCATTAGTTTGAAGAAGTTGATGAAAAGCAGAGTTATCGAATTCACCCCCATTATCACATTGAAAAGCTTTGATTTCTTGGTTAAATTGAGTTTGAACAAATTTACGAAATTGTATGAATGTGGTAAATGCGTCGGATTTATTGCGTAACGGAAAAACCCATACATAATGCGAAAAATGATCCAGAAATATAATATAATATTTTAAACCACTAAGACTAGGAACAGGAGATGTCCATAAATCCGAATGGATAATATCAAAAGTAGCATTAACATTAGAACTAGAAACAGAAAAAGGGAGTCGCACGTGTTTGCCAAGCTGACAGGCATGGCAAAGAACGGGAGTCCACGATTTATTACAAATAATATCTTTATTAGAAATGAGTCTTCGAAAAACATCATGTCCAGGATGTCCGAGACGTTGATGCCATGTAACTGGACTGATGAGAAGAGCCTGCTGAGAAGAGTGAGAGGTGGGTGATGTAAGTGGGTAGAGATCCCCGATGCTATCACATCGGAGAAGCAGATGACGCGTCAGATAATCTTTCACAGAAAAACCGAAAGGATCAAATTCAACAGAGACAAGATTATCACGGGTGAATTGTCGAACAGATATGAGGTTTTTGACGATGTTAGGAGTTACAAGTACATTATTTAAATGTAACGGTCGGTGAACATTGGGTAACAAGCTATGACCGATGTTAGTGACGGGAATGGTGTTTCCGTTACCAACGGCTACTGATGAATATTTGCAATTATTAAAAACAGTACTAAGATTATTAATACATGAGGTAAGATGTGAAGACGCACCCGTGTCCATGTGCCACCCGGCAGCATCGTAATCCTGAAGAGTCATTGCAGTGAATGCACTAGGTGGAATAGGCTCCTGAGTTTGCGTTTGTGGATCGATCGTAGAGGGCCCAAAAGAAGCTGGCTGAGTTGCATAAAAGTATTGGGCCTGTTGTTGAGCCTGTTGTTGACGCTGTTGTGCTAAATATTGGGCCTGATGTTGGTCAGTTGACTGAATTCCTTGAACATTATTGATGGCCATTTTATATTGAGCCAAAGTTTGGGCTTGGCAATTAATAATATTTATCAATTCTGCATATGTAGCTTTTTGACTTTTTCTGCCGTTTTGTAGTTGTCCACGGAGTAAAATATGTTCATCAGCCATGGTATAAGCAATTGAAAGAAAAAGAAAATGATATTGAAATACAAGTGGGGTAGGTTGTCGTCTTGACCAAATCAATTGCCTCTTAACTTTGATATCTCTTGCTTTTTCCTAACAATACCAAAAGTGATCCCACTTTGTTTCTCCCTACCGTTTCACACCTGTCTTTTTTTTTTTCGGCCTTGCCTTGACAAAACAACCCACAAAGTTGGGGTCCGCCTATTTTCTTTTTAACAGAATATAAACCTAAAACGAACGCTAAAAATTGATTGTGAGATTGAACAATTCCCAACTCAAAATTGTATTCAAGCCTGACAACTTTAAAAAAGAGGATGACATACGATTAGAATAAAATGAATAAGGGTTTCGATAAGAGAGCCGGTACTTTTACCTAATATGATGAACTGATATTCATGAGATGATATCTGTCTCTTTTTTTTTTAAAGTCGTAAACCACGGGTCCCAAAAGAAGATGAATCGATTGGATAAAAGATGATGAATTTTTTTTTTTTTTTTTTTTTGACGTTGCTTGTGGCAGTATATGTTGCCGGAGTAAAAAAATTTTTTTAGGGTATCTAAGTTGAGGCTCTGATTACCATGTTAAGTAATGTAATTGCGTATATTATTGTGAATCCCCATCAGTACATGAAGAGAGGCTTTATATAGCCAAAAGCCCTAGCAAAGTATAATGGGCTAAGCCCGATAATACATGGGCTAGAATAATAATATAGTCTAACACAATCTATAATGACCAATTGGCTCTAGGTAGATCAAGTAGAAATACAAACAGATAAGCATCATAACTCGCAGACGACCCAACTGAAAACCAATCAACCGAGTCGTTTGTGGGGTGGAGTGTCTAACCTTTAATTTTCACTCATTTTTTGACGATATTTTGAGTTGAGTAGTTGACTAATATCGTACAAAGCTCAACTGAAGCAGGTACTATTCATACGTACATTCTATCCCAGGTGATGTTGGAAACAAGCCCTCAATACGCATAAACATTATCTTACATACTAAAAGTTACCCAGAATTTTGTCGTCTTATTTGATGCAATAACCGTCGTTTTACTTTTGAGTGTTTCCACATACTCTTCTTCCTGGGTGGTCACAGGGACGGAGCTTGAAGTAAAATTCGAGGGTGGCCGAACTTGCGGGCATAGCCCAACGGTTCTCCCCATGTACTTTGTGTCATGGGATAGGGAGAGGTCATGGGCTCGATCTTTAGGGATGACATAATTTTCTTTAATCCAATTGAACACCAATAATGGTGGTATATATTGACCCTATAGGGAGGTTTTACCGGATTCGTTAACGGACCCCTACCCAGAACCACTGCCCGAATGGAAGTGTTCCTGGAAACCGTTGATCGGGTTCGGGTTTTCGCCCGAACGTGTGTGTTACGTGAAAATGATGAGGTTCGTTGAAAGAAATGATCTACTGATGCAAAAAATCGCCGTTAAAAAAAATACGAGGGTGGCCGAGTTAAATTAAGCAAAACATGTAGTGTTAACACTATTTGGCCTTTGAGTTTCAGCATAATGCTCATTTGATTGATTATGGTGTTCAGTTTCCTGTTCATCATCAAAAACTTTGAAACGTTTATTTTCCTGAATTGCATCATCTATTATTTCACTGAATTATCTCTTAGAAAACGAAGTTATTTTTTATTGGTTATGACTTTTCAGCTACTAAAGAAAATATTACATAGCACATAATTATTCTAGTAGTTTAATTAATCATTAAGTTAATCAATACATTTAATTTAAAGCATAAACGTCGTTTGTTAAACATTCACTTTATCGAGATACTAATATTCAGTTTATTTATAAAAATATTATATTAAACCTAAATTAATAAATAAAAGAGTCGAGTATTATAAAGACATAACTTTTGGAATAAACATTACACAAGTATAATGATTTATGATATGATATACGAGTATACAATAAAGAATATATAAAAATAAAGATACCTTTGGTTTGACTTTGTTATCCAGCCATAGAATACGAAAAAAAGAAAGAGACTATAATTTTTAATTTAAAAAATACAAGTGTTGCTCTGTTAGAAATGAAGACAAAAGAAAGTGAATTAAAAATCTTAACTTTTCAGACCCTTTAAAATACAAGAGTTGTTATCTTATTGGGATGGTCAGACTGTAAATCTTTATATATCAAACCCATTAAAATATGAAAAATGATACATAGTCCAAATTTTGTTGGGGTGGCCGGGGGCCCTTCCCTGCCCCTAGTATGCTTCGTTCCTGGATAGTCATCATTTGGTTTAAAACTGTTTAACCCGAAAATCAAACCATAATCAAATCGAAAAAAAACCGAAACCAAATTTGAAAAACGGTTTTCGGATCGAGTAAAACCGAAACCGAATTTGAATTCGGTTTTCGGTTCGATTTTCGATTTTGAAAATTCTGAACTCTGTTAAACCTAAAACCGAATTCAAAATTTTAATATATATAATTTGTAAATTTATATTTTATTATTTTAGTGTCACTATATTTTGGGACTCAATCATCTAAATATGTTCTCACTCATACGACAATTAGGTGACCTACATTATATATACGTTACTTAAATTGTTATTAGCTTTGGAAAAAAATTGACCCCACGTGCAACATCCCATCTAATATATACTCCGTATTGTTATAATATATAAATATATATATATAAATGGATAGTAAATTATTGATACACAAAAGTAATATTATTGTATTACCTAAACTTGTGATATTTTTGCTATAAATAGCCATGAATGCAAGCATTAAACTTGCACCATTTTCTCACACTTACAAAGTGTTTCTTTCTTTCTCTCCATTATCATCTTTGTTCTTACACTTCATTATTAGTATTCTTAATCAATAATCAAACCACTAAAGGTAGTTATAAGCCTACTGAATTATAACATCAATGATCAAACCACTAAAGGTAGTTATAAGCCTACTGAATTATAACACGTTATCAGCACGATAATCTTAATACTAATTATGGTTGGCTCTGCCACCTAAATGATATATGGTCGGTTATACCACCTGAATAATATATGGTCGACACTGTCGCCTAATTATCATTTATGTTACTAACATTTATATTTCTATTATCTAACATTTATATGGTCGACACTGTCACCTAATTATCATTTATGTTATATAACATTTATTTATGATTGCTTACATATGGTCGACACTGTCGCCTACTTATCATTTATGTTATATTAAATTTATGTTTAATGTTTATATACTTATGAATATAAATTGACTCTAATTTATCATGTTGTTTGTTTTAATTTTTGATAATAGAAAATGTCGAATCTGGAAAAGCTTAAATTTACTCCTTTAGAATCAACGGGAAACAACTACATGCCATGAGTTATAAAAGTAAAAATGCATCTTAAATCAATGGGCATTCTTGAAACCATAAATGAAAACAACACTTGTTCTGAAAAAGAACAAGCAACGGCATGTTGCTTTATTCATCAACATATTGATGAATGCTTACAAAATAATTATGTGACTGTAGAAGATCCCCATGTTTAATGGGAAGGTCTCAAAAGCAGATTCAATAATCAAAGAGAAATTTTACTTCCAGCTGCTATGGATCAATGGAGAACATTAAGGTTCCAAGACTTTAAGAAAGTAAATGAATACAGCTCAGCTCTGTATAATACAGTCTCACAACTTAAATTCTGTGGACATGAAATAAGTGATGCAGACATGTTGGAGAAAACTTTCTCCACAATGAATGCTGCCAACATCACAGTGCAAAGAAATTTGAGAATGCTAAAGTTCAACACATATCCTGAACTTAATTCATATCTCTTGGTTGCAGAGCAAAATGATGAGCTATTAATGAAAAATCAGCAATCCCGTCCTACTGGTACACTTGCAATCCCTGAAGCAAATACTGTAAATAATTATAAACAGGCACAAGGACGCGGGCAAGGTCGTGATTATAATAACCATCGCCATCATCATGCCAAAAGCCATAACTATGGTAGAAACCATCCTTATGGTAATGGGAATGGGCGTGGACGTGGCCGTGGTCGTGGCCGTGGTGGTCAAAGAAATAATAATCCACGAAAATATAAATATCAACCACAAAACAAGCCCACTAAACAAGATGTTGAAGAAAATTCTTCTAAAAATTCTGAAGAATCTTGTTACAGATGTGGTAGAATGGGCCACTGGGCTAATACTTGCCGAACATCTAAACATCTTGTTAAGATGTATCAGGATTCGCTGAAAGGTAAAGAAAAGGAAGTAAATTTTGTGGATAATATTGATCCAACAGTCACTGAGCAACCATCTGATTTATATGAAGATTTCTTGAATTAAATTAATATGTTTCTTTTATAAATAAAACGATTTAACCTTTGTCATCATGTTTTCTCAAATGTTTCAGTTCTATATGTTTTATCAAATGTTCCAGTTCTATGTTTGATGTTTCAATTCTATGTATGTCAAATGTTTCAGCTTTATCTATTTGTGTGTAATAAACATTTTGTGTAACATTTATATACTTACTGTTTGTTTCTTATATATGAAGTTTAATATGAATTCTGCTGGAACACAACATCAATCAATTAGTGGAGATCTCTGTATAGCAGATAGTGGTACTACACACACTATACTTATATCTGAAAAATATTTCATTGATTTGAAACCAACGGAAGGAACTATACATACAATATCAGGTGCTGCTAACTTGATAGAAGGGATAGGAAAGGCAAAATTCATATTACCAAACGGTACAACATTTTTAATTAATAATGCCTTATTCTCTCCTAAGTCAAGCAGAAATTTATTGAGTTTTTCTGACATATACCTTATGGATATGATTATCAGTCAGTAACGGCGGAAAATGAGAAATATTTAAGTATCACTAACAAGAATCACGTGATTGAAAAACTGCCAAGACTTAATTCTAGATTACATTATACACATATAAATGTACCAGAAGCACATATGGTGATTAAAGAAAAGTATATTGATCCTGGTGTATTTAATTTATGGCATAACAGATTGGGCCATCCAGGATCAACAATGATGAAAAGAATTATTGAATGTACACATGGACATCCACTGAAGGATAGAAAAATCCTTCATGATACAATGGTTCCATGTATATCTTGCTCTCTTGGAAAATTGATAACTAGACCCTCACCACTTAAGGTTGAGAAAGAATCACCAATGTTTCTTGAAAGAATTCAAGGTGATATTTGTGGACCAATTCATCCACCATGTGGACCATTTAGATATTTCATGGTCCTAATAGACGCATCAAGTAGATGGTCTCATGTTTGTCTGTTATCAAGCCGTAATGTGGCATTTGCAAAATTTCTTGCCGAAATTATTAAATTGAGAGTACATTTTCCTGATTACATCATTAAAAAGGTGAGACTTGATAATGCTGGTGAGTTTACATCTCAAGCATTTAATGACTATTGCATGTCTGTAGGAATTGTTGTTGAACATTCTGTTGCTCATGTGCATACACAAAATGGTTTAGCCGAGTCACTGATTAAACGTTTACAGTTAATCGCTAGACCACTGATAATGAGAACAAAACTCCCTGTATCTATATGGGGTCATGCAATTTTACATGCTGCTGCATTGATTCGCATCAGACCAAGTGCAAGTCATAAATATTCCCCCCTACAACTTGCTTTTGGTCAAGAGCCAAATATTTCTCACCTTAGAACATTTGGTTGTGCAGTATATGTTCCAATTGCGCCACCACAACGTACAAAAATGGGTCCTCAAAGGAGGTTGGGAATATATGTTGGATATGAAACATCTTCAATCATAAGATATATTGAACCTATGACAGGTGATGTTTTTACAGCACGTTTTGCTGATTGTCATTTTAATGAAACATTGTTTCCTAGATTAGGGGGAGAAATAAAAAATAAAGAAAATGATGTTTCATGGTGTGAACCTCAATTAAAGTATCTTGATCCTCGCACAAAAGAATGCGAGATAGAAGTTCAAAAGATAATGCATATACAAGAACTTGCAAATTAATTGCCTGATGCATTCACAGATACAAAAAGGGTGACTAAATCATATATACCAGCAGTTAATACTCCAGCTCGAGTTGAGATTCCAAATCGGAAAACTGATAATGTAGTCACTCAAGAATCTATGCCACGTCTGAAACGTGGGAGACCAGTTGGTTCCAAAGATAAAAATCCTCGAAAAAGAAAATCAGCTGATAATAAGGTAAAAGAAAGTGTTCAAGAAGAACCACAAATCAGTACTCCTACTGCAGAGGAGATTGATGATGTCAATACAGAAATTGCAATCAATTATGCACATTCAAAAATATTATAGAACCGAAATGAAATGAAAAATCTTGATGAGAAATTTTCATTTAATGTTGCATATGACATCATGAATAATGATGATGATCCAGAACCAACATCTATGGTTGAATGTCAAAATAGACATGATTGAGCTCAATGGAAAGAAGCAATACGAGCTGAATTAGAATCACTCAATAAAAGAAAAGTTTTCGGATCCATCATTCTCACTCCTAAAGATGTGAAACCTGTAGGATACAGATGGATTTTTGTCCGAAAAAGAAATGAGAAAAATGAAGTTACAAGGTATAAAGCTAGACTTGTAGCTCAATGTTTTTCTCAAAGACCGGGAATTGATTATGAAGAAACTTATTCCCCTGTTATGGATGCAATTACTTTTATATACTTAATCAGCCTGGCAGTTTCTAAAAATTTAGAAATGCATCTCATGGATGTTGTGACTGCTTATCTATATGGATCACTTGATAGTGGTATATATATGAAGATACCTGAAGGATTTAAGGTACCAGAAGCATCAAATGCAAAACCCAAAGAAATGTATTCGATTAAATTACAAAGATCTTTATATGGGTTAAAACAATCGGGACGTATGTGGTATAACCGATTAAGTGATTACTTGATAAGCAAAGGGTATACAAATAACCTTACTTGTCCTTGTGTTTTCATTAAGAAAACAACATCCGGATATGTGATCATAGCTGTTTATGCTGATGATCTTAACATCATAGGTACAAATAAAGAGATCCATGAAGCCATTCAACTTCTAAAGAATGAATTTGAAATGAAAGATCTCGGAAAAATCAAGTATTGCCTTGGTTTACAAATTGAGCATATGCCTAATGGTTTACTTGTAACAACATATACTGAAAAGATTCTGAAACGTTTCAATATGGACAAGGCAAAACCATTAAGTACTCCTATGGTTGTTAGATCACTCAATGTTGAAACTGATCCATTTCGTCCATGTGAAGATCATGAAGATATTCTTGGACCAGAAGTACCATATCTTAGTGCAATTGGAGCTCTTATGTATCTTACAAATTGTACAAGACCTGACATTTCTTTTGCAGTTAATTTGTTGGCAAGGTTCAGCTCTGCTCCTACCAAAAGACACTGGAATGGGATCAAACACATATTTCGATACCTTCGAGGAACAACTGATTTAGGATTATTTTATTCTAATGAATCAAAACAAGATTTGGTTGGTTATGCTGATGCAGGTTATTTATCTGATCCACATAAAGCTAAATCTCAAACTGGATATGTATTTCTAAATGGAGGTACTGCAATATCATGGCGTTCTCAAAAACAAACACTTGTTGCTACATCATCAAATCATGCCTAAGTGATTGCATTACATGAAGCTACTCGGGAATGTTTTTGGTTGAGATCAATGACACAAATCATTACTGATTCTTGTGGACTAGAACGCGATAAAAGTCCAACAATTATCTATGAAGATAATGCAGCTTGCATAGCACAGATGAAAGAAGGGTATATCAAAAGTGACCGAACCAAACACATACCTCCTAGATTCTTCTCATACACTCAAAATCTCATTAAGGACAACGAGATTGAAATGAGATATGTTCAATCCAGCAAAAACTCTGCTGATCTTTTCACGAAAGCACTTCCAACTGCTATTTTCAGAACACACGTTCATAACATTGGTATGAGACATGTTCAAAAGATGTAACAACTGAAGCGATGTCTACTTGAGGGGGAGTCAACTCCATGCTGCACTCTTTTTCCCTAAGCTAAAGTTTTTTTTTCCCACTGGGTTTTCTTTAGCAAGATTTTTAACGAGGCAGTAACTTACAGTTGATCTTCAACAAACAAAATTGATATCCAAGGGGGAGTGTTATAATATATAAATATATATATATATATATAAATGGATAGTCAATTATTGATACACAAAAGTAATATTATTGTATTACCTAAACTTGTGATATTTTTGCTATAAATAGCCATGAATGCAAGCATTAAACTTGCACCATTTTCTCACACTTACAAAGTGTTTCTTTCTTTCTCTCCATTATCATCTTTGTTCTTACACTTCATTATTAGTATTCTTAATCAAGAATCAAACCACTAAAGGTAGTTATAAGCCTACTGAATTATAACATCAAGGATCAAACCACTAAAGGTAGTTATAAGCCTACTGAATTATAACACGTATCTGTGTAGTTAGATTTCAACATGACAAACACACTCGCTCTAGCTTATTAACCTACTTGATTCGGTGTAGGATATTATTTAGATTTCTATTCAAGTAGACTAATAGATGACCGTCATGGGTTGCAAACATAAACCATTGCATAATAAAAATGTCATCCAGTTATGTCCTTTTCACCTTTTTTTTTTCTTTTTTTTATTTTATTTTAAATAACCCAATTCTAATAGCTAAATCAACATCATATTTGAAACTCATAAGAGACTTATTTTCACAAATGCATGCTACACATATAAAAACCGTCAATTCTAAACCGATTTTGGTAAACCAATAAGACGCTTGTTTTAAAAGAGACAGTATTAACCATGGTTGAAAGTTTGAAACCCACAAAGGGACTTTTTTTTGCAAGCCACGGCATAAAAAATTCACATATAGAAACCAGCAATTCTTTTATTCAGACTTGGGGAAACAACATCAAAACCCGTAACTATTTTAACAAGCAACAATGTAAAATCACATTGAAACGAGATATCAAAACCGTCAACTCCACACAGATTTTGAGAAAACAACATCGAAATCACGGAGGACGTCTTTTACAAGCCATGGCATAAATCCATATCGAAACGCCAAATTAAGATGGATTTTGAAAAACCAACATCGAGACCCACAAGAGAAATTAAAACCCACTAGGGGCGTTTTTCTAAAAGCCAGGTTTTTTACAAGCCACGGTATAACTCACGTATCATAAGCGTCAATTCTATTCGGATTTTGGGAAACCAACAACGAAAAACCCACATCGAAATTATAACAGAACAAATTCCAAGTCAACGGAGGTTATGTAGATGAAACATGCGTCTGCTAGTGGCCAAACAATCAATTTTGAGTTACCATATAGATTTTGGAGATAATACCAGGAATATCAGATTTTACGACCTCGGGCTTCACGTCTAAGACTCAGGCCAGGAATAAAAACGCCTTGTCATTCCAAACTTCAGTTTGCCAATATCATTTTGAATTAGATTTAATGGAACGGGACAGTCATTCAAAAATGAGAAAATCAAATTAAAGGTCAGCATTACAAAAGAATAAAAACAAACTATTGCCCATGTGACCATGGTCTTTAAGTACACCCTCCTCTAGGTCCTTAATCTGCTTTGCAGAGAGATGATCCCAACCAGAGTACACGATTCAAATGAAGATTACTTGGCCCGTTTCAACTCGAACATTCTGAGGCCATTTACTAACATGGTTGACCAAACCCATATTGCCACCTGTAATTCAGCTTGCATAAATACAAACATTGATACGTCTATAATAGAAAACACATGAAAGTACAAGGAAAAAACTGCTTACATCAATTACCACAGCTCTAAACATCCACAACATTATCCACTAATTAGTAATTACCGTCCACCAGCACCGAAACTTGGAGAAGACTGTTTAGTTCATTTACCACATAGTAGTGCTGTTACTGATTGTCCTGTTGTTCACTTTAGCAAAACACTTTCTGGTTTTCGAGATGGGTTATAAGTATCCAGAAAAGGCAGAGCCTCTTATCATCAATGTTCTGCATTCAAGTTACCAGTAAAGGCCGTGCTGCTTCATCATATTTACCGGATCGACTCACAGGTTTCAAAACTCAACAACACTGCCACATTAAAAGATCTGGCATTTTAATCCCGTTTATTGTATAGGTTGATTAATTAATAATTTTTCTAAACGCATATTTTTTTGAACAGCGATTGGGATCACCCGAGGGGGACTAAACCACCCGTTGCGATCATCTCCCGTTTCGACTATGCCGATGCAGCGATAATAACCCCGCCCCCATCGCTGCCCGGGAGGAAACCTTGAAACCGATCCACGTAGACACGGTATGTACACATTATATGAAGTGAGACTCAAACTCACAGTTTCTCGTAGTTGAAGGGTTAATTCCATACCGTAAGAAAGGCCCTTTAACACCATGTTGTCTTTTCAATGCAGAAAACCGCTTCATCATTAAACAAGCACCCAACACCTTTGGTGTCTACAAAGTTTAAGGATAAATTGAACTCAAATCTCAAGCCCAACAGAGGTACCTCTTGGTTCCCTCAGTTTGATCAATGTGTTTGATCATTGTGAGTGCATCACCCATGATATGACAGGGATGATTATAATCTGCCAGGCCATTGATTACGCGTACGCTAGCGTAGTTAGCCAGATCCAAGAGGTCCTACAATATATGAGCGTCAATTCGTTCTCTCATATAATTACCCAAGTATAAAGTACTGTTGGTTATGGAGGTAACATTATATTTACAGAAAAATATGGATATACCAACATATTTGGCACCTGCTTGGTTGGTATTACAAATTTATGTGTAAACAATTTACCTAAGTGATAAGTCACTATGATAAGTTTGGCTGCTAACTAATATTAACAAAAATACCAAGGAAAAAAAAAAAAAAAAACACCTATGCAGATGATCGATCCAGTTCCACCAGAAGATAAGACTGCATCAAAACATAATCTCCTGCAGCAGATATACCACCAGTCTCCTTTGCTAATGCAACCTATAAAGCCAAAACATGTACACAAACATCATTAATCATCTACATGGTAGCCTCACACTGTACCGTTCAGCTTCTCCATGTTGATTAATGGTAAGTTTCACATTCATTTAGCAACATGTATGCATCTTTATCGTCACCATTGAAACCTGAACATCAGTGCAGCTGCACCTTCTGCGAGTGACAAATGAATTATAGAGATCCTATCCATACATCGTGCAGCTGCACCTTTATTGTCACCACTGCAGTGTGTATGCATTCCTCATCTACAAACTTCAACAATGTCATCTCTTATCATGGTCATATTTATAGTTTCTCCTAGTTTCTTATGGTTTTTTAAGAGTTGAGATAAGCAGAGGGACTACAGTAAATACCAGCATGCATCTAAAAGCTCTTATGAATTATCAACCTAAAACATTACAGCACTGAGCCAATCAGTTCACCTAAGGGCAAGTATATATCAAGATACTTAAAATCACCTTTTAAGTTAGTAGAGATTTGGATGAAGTCCGCTTACAGTTCGGTCGTACTAATATAAAGGTCACTACAAAACTGTGAGTTGTCCGATATGTCCAGCCATTTTAGCTTCACATGTGACCGAACGCTTCTACTAATCAATCAATGTAACCATAATTTTTGGACATCTTCTTTTAATTTGGATGCTATGAATTTGATTCAGCATATGAGGCAAACAATTAATGGCTCTCCAACAAATGAGGTTCACTTCTTTCTTCATGGATTCATGCATCTATCTATTCAAAAGTTGTCATGTCATGCATCTACATAAGAGAATGAATCTGAAAAGCATCATACAATTTCCCCAGTGCTGTTTCAAGTAATATATGGGAGTGCAAAAACAAATACCTTTAAAGACAATTCAATGGCATCATTAACTATGAGTGCAACTTTCAAACATCAACCGTTTGATTTCGTCCTTATCCTGATGATGAAAAACCTGAAATTAAATATGTATAGCTTAAATACTTGGTGTACCCTGTTCAAACATAAAATTAGAGTTTTGTCTAATAATACGGAAGTGAGGATTTTGCCAAAGGGTTTGACGCAGGAGATGACAGATTGGGGGCAGTTAGGGAAAAAACTGCTTACCATAGCACTAAACATCCACATCACCAAAGCATGGATAAGACTGTTTAGTTCATTTACCACATTGATGGAGGATCATGTTCTGTGTACACTACCTATCCCCCAATGAAATAGGCTGTAGGTTACCACATCAGCACTTCGGGCCGTTCTAGAAAGTTGTCAGAGAAGAGTGAGCCTTTATGTGACTTTCAGACCTACAAGAAAACTGAAAATTTATCAGTGTTTAATGCATCAAAGATAACCAAAAAGGTAAACGCAGTGGACTGTATCCATACAAAGACTAACGCGAGATGCAGCCAGAGTTATGCGGGATGATTGAATGGATCACTGAGAACCAAACTCCAAAACCTGCAAGAATCAGAGACCCACCTGAAAAATACTAACACAATCATCTTGAACTTTATATACTTAACAACCATGTTTGACGGCACATATGAATGAAATGATGCCTGAATGTACCACCATTGATACAAACTAGGTCTGTGGTCCGCGCTTCGCCGAGGATTTTGTGTTAACAATATCATTAGCAGTTTACATACATGGGAGGCTATAGTTTAAAGTTTACAAGATATATAAGTTTATAGTTCACATAATAAGGATATTGTATAAAAGTCATCTTTTTCCAAGTAATATGTGTAACTGAAACTCAATTGAAAGTTGCAGCCAACGCCACCGACATCCATCGCAGTCCTGCATTTAACACAAATCACATATATTGTATCTACTTTCTAATCTTACACCATGTTTCTTAGTAAAAGCATAGAACTTGGCATTAGTACAGCATTTACAATACAGGAATGTAACAAAACTAAGACTTAAAAGGAACAAAATAAACTAACAAAGCTTACATACTTATACATTAGGCTCACCATTTTCATCTTCGTTATCTTTCGGTCCATCATTTACATAGAAGACAGTGAAACATGGCTCAAAAAGTTGATATTTTTATTATAATCAAAAGGCCATTAACTATCAGCAATCACCAAATTTAATTTAGAATTACAAAGTTAAATGTCTTTGAGACTTTGAATAAACTAAAATGGTATACTCTAAAATGAATATCTGATAGTATTATGGTCAATAACTTTGTAATTTGTAAGTCATTTCTATAAGTTGTCAAGTTTGTTAGTACCATCTGTGTTTTGTAACAAATGCCTATATAGTATACAGAAATGGTGGCCACTTTACATGATACATCAGTCATGAATGATTAAGTTTTCAAAAAAGCTAAGCAATACAAAACCCGAGTTTCATAAACATGTAGTGAACAAAAACTAACCTTTTCAACGATCAAATAGTTTCTATGCATCCTAATTCCAGTAACAACTTACTTCTGGTTTTCCAACGGTTTACGTTCTCATTTTATCGAACACAACTGTGTAAACCTACAAAATTAAATAAGGTTAAAATAAAATCGATACAAAACCAACAATAGTGAAAACACATATAACAAACCCAATAATCCTCTTGAAATACATGATGAGAATGAAACCAAATTTTATTTGCCTTACTTCAAAGACCAACAACATTACTAACAACAGTATGTATAAAACCCATTGAATCAAATAACAGCATTGATATCATCAAACAACAGTTTGACTTTTAATAGTCTAACTGACCTTTATATTATCAAATAACAGCATTGATATCATCAAACACTTTAATAATAATCATCCCAACTGAGTAAACGGAAACTTCTAACATACCAATACCAACCGTTTTTCAGATAGTACCAACTCTGAGATAAATATGTAAGAGTTTGGCTAACAAACTACATCTGAACTAAAGACTTTGACCACAAAAGTCAAGGTATATCCGTTTACAATTACAACTTTATGTCTATGAAATGAAAGTACATAAGATAAGATGTAAATGTTAGAAAGAATTATGTTAGAAGAAATAAATTCGAGGAACTTTGTTTTTATATTTTACTCCCTCAAACTTACAATGAGTATTTTTCTTTTTTTTTTTCTTTTTTTTTGTTTGTGTTCTAGGCTACCTCCTAACGCTATAATATTATCCTAGTTATATAATAACTCAAAGCAAGAATAATAGAACATGTTGACTTTCCTACGTGAGTGAACTGAAAGGGATCATGAGATCATTAACCTATCTCGTATGTATATAAACAAATCGCCAAATACAATTTTTACATACTTGACAGTCTCCTGTACAAAACCTACAAACTATTTAATTTATCACAACCAGTAATGAGCTAGTATATAAGAAACTAATACAAACCTGAAACCTGTAAAAAAAAAAAAAATTAACTCTATATGACATCAAATTCCAAATTCTTAAATTAACTCTAAATGACATTAAAGTGATACTTTTTTTGGGCAATATGAAGGGTGCTTGGCTTTCACAGTCAAACTAAATTCTTTTCAACTTCAATCCTAAATAAACCTCAGAAAGCTTTCCAAATAAGTAAATGAGGAATGAAGATTTCCAAATAAGTATTACAATAACATCAAGTTTCAGTACATCCAATATTAAACTGAAAGGTAATAACATTTTTATCATATCATATTGTAAATGAGGAATGAAGATTACCTTCTCAAAAACCATATTTCAATTATCGAGAATCATTCAAGTTTGCCAGATTTGTAGCACGGCGAGGTTGTTCACAAAAATGTAACCAATCCAAAAGCATAATCTACATTCAAAAGTCAACCAACCAAGGTTTAGTATACATATGCACATTTGAGTTGGTAAAAAAAACTATAATGTTAACCCGTAAATGCAAAGTAGCATGGACTATAATATTCAGAGAGGTTAAAGAACGAATGTTAATTACCTTCATTTCCTGAGCATATGACTGAATCAAAACAAGATCTACAAAGTTTATTCTTAGGTGGATCACATCATTAATGAAAATGGTAATATGTGTTTCACCTGTAGACCCAACCCATAGCTCCAGACAAAAACTGCAAACAGTAGCAACACACAAAAAATGAAATCAGAACAACGAAGACAAAACAAACGAAACAAAAGGAAGCAACCTACAATCAAAAAACCGTAACTCATCTCCTTAACATATAACTAAGATAATAAATTTTATTCAATATTATGAATGTTTATTCCACGTTTTTCCTCAATCAATCATCAATCATAACATTGTATTATTATCCTCATAAATCATAAGCACATTTTTAAAGCAAATACATATAAATGGATTTGCAAAGCATTCTCCTATTCATAAAGAACTCGATGGCATTAAAAACAGCTTACTACCAAAACTAAACTCCAAAAAAACCCGACCTACCACTAACATCCAAATCCTACTCAAATAGCAACAATTTTCACTTTGTCAGTTAACACATATCAACCCAAATCGAATATATAAACTGAGGTTATAAATTTTATTTAATACCTATCAATGTTAATTCCACATTTATCAATCAATCATAAAATTTTAACACTATATTATTTTCATAAAAATTAAGCACATAATTAATAGTGTACTGAAAAAGTAAACCAAATAGTACATTAGCACCTGTTTTGAACCAATTAGCATATAAAATAAAAAACCTCATCCAAACCATCAGAGATTCAGTATTCATCATCTGAATCAGCGTCGTTCGCATTATGAATATCATCTCCATCTATCGTAAGGGGAAAACCCTAGATAAAATTACAAAACGATGACATAGGTTTTAGATGGTACTATAAAGAATAAAACTAACGATCACGGGAACACCATACATCGATTCAGTGTAAATACCATCATCCACCTACCTTTATCTTTTGCGGCCATATATAGTGGCAGCGTTTCCAGCCAGATTTGTTTGGCTGTTGTGGGCGATATGTTGGCTGTCACATCCTTTTTGTCTTTGATTTTGAAGAAGAGATGTGCCAGACGATAAGTCATATTTGTCGTGAAGATGAAGATGATAAATTAATTTAGAGAGTTAGTTCAGAGTAAAACACAGGACAGAGCGGAAGGGGCAGAATGAGGAAGAGGGATGGCATATACAATGAAAAAAAAAGTTTACTTATATTAAATGCAGATAGGTTGGCAAAAACATAAAAAAGACTAAATGGGTTCCTTCATTTATAAACTATATGCGATGTTAAGACAAACGACCCTCCCACCAGTGTTTCTTGACAACCTGTTTCTAAAGGAATGAAGACGAGTGAAAATATGGTTAAATCTAACAACCTGGAACAAATCACTAGCGAGAAAATAAACATGTATTCCATAGCTCTAATTGATAACAGAGATGTTCACAAAAAATTTTACTTCATAGAAGTATAATCACCAGAATACTTAAGTAAGTAAGCCTTAAATCTTCATCATAAACATATACGAAACCCTACATCTTGATTAATCAGATGTATATATGGAACCATAGGGTTTAAAATCAAAATTATCATGTAAGAAAAACACAATACACGAAAACCCTGGATCTTTAATTGATCGGATACAGGAATATGAAACCCTAGGGTTTTCATCTTTGGGATTGAAATCAAAATCATAATGTAACAAACAAAATACACAAAAACCCTATATCTTGACTAATCGCAAATGAAAATATGGAAATCTTGGGTTTCAATCAAGATCATCAGGTAACAAACAAAAAATACTTGCAATAACAATTTCTCCGGGAAAAAAAAAAAAAAAAAAAAAACCAACTATTCTAGACTGCAAGAAGAGATGTCGGTAGAGACTTGATGATGAATAGGAGTGAAACGGGCGCTGAGTATTTAGTAATTGTGTGTACCTGATTATTTATAGGTATGCGTAAGTCGGTGGTAATCGCGGTTTCAGTTGGGTAAACGCGGTTTCGTCTTTAAAAAATTTATTATTGTTACTATTATTATTATTATTAGAAAAAATTACATTGGGAGGTCCATGTGGTATGTTCAAAATAACAATCGGAATCCAAAAGAATGTTTTTGACTAAGAGGGTCACTGTGGTATGCATTCGTTGCATGAAGAGTCCATTTGCCTCACGTCCGTGTAATTCTAACGTTTTAGTGGTGCACATGACTTGCACATGAGGGTAATCTCGTCTTTTTAGTCATTTTCTTTGTTTACCTTCCTCTTCTTCCCATTCCATCTTCATACCTACTAAAAGCATGAACCCTAATTTTTCTAACTTAATCTCTACCAAAAAACAATACAGCAATTTATTACTCTGTACTTATTTCTAATTATCTTCACTTTGATCTCATTTTCAATAAATTGAAAAAGAAAAAGTGACACCCATTCCTTAAAGCTCTCTCATAAAACATATGAATCATCTTTAACTTTCCATTTCGACGATCATATCTAACTTTGTACAGTATGATGCCACTCGATCTAGTAAATAATTCTACAAACACAACCAATATGACCTTATAAATAACTAAAAGACAATCTTTTTTTACGAAAAAAGTGAAAATATACTAATTCTAAAACCATAGAAAGACTGGACATACCCAAGCCCAAAACAAACAACAACATATTTTGCCAAAAGCTCAAAACAAACAACATACAACATACAAGGCTAAAAGACAATCTTTGTATGATTGGATACTTATTATGAAAAGCAAGGATGCTACTTGATTCCTTAGCACCTACACACTTTTTCCCGGATCTTGTTTTGGAAATCGTATCTTTGACTTATCAACATCGCTTCTTGATCCGGTCCGATTACGTATCTTTGAATCGAAAACTAGATCTGAGTTTTTATGATTTATCAACACTGCTACAGTGCAACTTGATCCACCATGTCTTAAAGATAAAATTACTGATACACTGTGGTCCGTTATAAGCAACGATTGAAACAAACCACTTTATCAGAGTGCGACTTGCTAACTTTTCCTCAATTCAGCGGAAGCATCTACTCTAATATTCTCTCTATCTCATCGAATCTCTACACTTTTCTTTTTCCTTCTTTAACCCGAGTTGCACAATTTTAAAAACATTTTGGGTCAGCTATAAAGCCTTGTGAGAACCACAGTTTACGCACGAAAACATTTCTAAAACATTTATAAACATTTAACGGACACTTTAGCAAAAAAATTTTCAGTAACAATTCATGACATAAAAAAAAAAAAAAACGTTCAAGATTAACTCCAACAAACCATTTTAATTTTCAATATCCATTTTTTTTCTCAATTGTTGATGGCCAACTCGTAGTTTTGCAATTCGTCCACTATTATTCACTTTTTAATGGCTAACTCATAATTTTGCCATTCGTATTTTTTTCACTTTTTTGATGGCTAACTCGTAGTTCTGCCATTCGTCAGGATCGCCAACACGTAGTTTTGCGCATCCCACCTCTATTTTCACTCTATTTGATTGCTAACTCGTAGTTTTGTCATTCACCCGCTTTTTTTTTTTTTTGTTATGACCGACAATTCGTAGTTTTGCGCATCCCAAAATTTTTCACTTTTATTATCTCCAAGATGTTAAAATTTAATAAGCTTAATAACCATTCATTTCACAAAATAACATGATTGAAACAATAAGAATTCAATAAACGCTTTTATTAACGATTCATAATAAAAATCATTAAAAATCACTTTAGGTAAACAGTTTATAAAACGGGTGCAACCCCATTTAAAAGTCACGTGAACTCATCTGCTTGAGAAGTCAAATTCTTAATATCCTATTTAGCTCTTCATAACCCAATAACTAGCCTCCTACATAATCATTAAAGTACACTAATGTAATATATATATATATATATATATATATATATATATATATTGGTAGGATCAAGAGGGAAGTAACCATTCGGGAGGAAACGGGGGGAAGAAAAAACTTTTTTTTTTCGTTTTTTGAAAAAACTTTGTTCACAAACATTATAGATGAGTTGAAAATATGAACATTTAGTAGAGACACTTTTTGATAAATGTTTTATTTTGGCGGGAAAACACTCGAAGAAGTAATATATAACAATTATCGTGTTTTTCGAGCGTATTTTGAGGTTTTAGCTATTGGGGTTTAGATATTAGGGTTTAGATATTAGGGTTTATAGGGTTTATATATTAGGGTTTAGAAATTTAGGGTTTAGGGTTTAGATTTAGGGTTTAGATTTAGGATTTAGATTGAGTTTTTAACACGAACGGCTTAGAGTTTAGGGTTTAGGGTTTAGGGTTTGGTGTTTTGGGTTTATGGAATAAACCCAAAACACCAAACCCTAAACCCTAAACCCTAAACCCTAAGCTCTAAATCGGGCTAAATTTTACTTCACAAAACATAAAAAAAAAAACTTTCATATTCTTCACGAACAATATTATATTGAATGTTATTTTTGTCGATCGTTTTCCCGCCTAAATAATAACATTCATCACGAGGTGTCTCTTCTAAATGTTTATATTTTCGTGTGATCTTGATGCCGGAAAAAAAAAATTTCAAAAAAACGATTTTTTTTTTCTTCCTCCCGCTTCCCCCCGATTGGTTACTTACCCATTGATCCTGCCCCTATATATATATATATATATATATATATATATATATATATATATATATATATATATATATATATATATATATATATATAGTAGAGGGATCAAATGAGAACTTTTTAGCAATGAGAACTCTGAGAACTAAGAATTCGAACAAAAATTGGGACGCGGGCGAACAAAAGTAGACCTAGGCAAACAATTTTTATTTTTGGTCTTTAGATGCATTGTTTGCTTGGTTCTACATTTTATGTAGAACAGGATGTAGAACAGCATGTAGAACATGTTGTTCTACACTTGTTCTACATCAATTTTCATCAAATTAAGTTAGGGTTTAGATTTAGGGTTTTAGGGTTTATATTTTAGGGTATAGGGTTTAGATTTAGGGTTTAGGGTTTAGATTTAGGGTTTAGAATGAGTTTTTTTACACGAACGGTTTAGAGTTTAGGGTTTAAGGTTTTGGGTTTTGGGTTTACGGAGTAAACCCAAAACCTTAAACACTAAACCCTAAACTCTAAATCGGATTAAATAAAAAAAAGTTGATTTTGATATAGAACACGTGAAATTCGAACAAAAATGGTGAACTTCAAACAAATTTAGAGAAACTCGAACTTATTTATGTTCTACAAAATCATAATTAGAAGAAAATCAGGTCAAATTTGAAAATTCGAACATGTTCTACATTTTTCTGTTCTACCAGTTATGTTCTACATTCCATGTTCTACATTTTCAGCAACTCACAAAATTGCTCGAATTTCACCTTTTTTGCTCGAATTTCCCATTTTTTGTTCGCCCGCCATTTTCTTTTGCTCGAATTTCACCAAAATTGCTCGAATTTCTTGTTTTTTGTTCGCCCGCCATTTTTTTGTTCTAACTGCAGTGTATTTGGAGTTCCTAGAGTTCTCAGACTAAAAAGTTCTCACTGAATCCTCTCCATATATATATATATATATATATATATATATATATATATATATAGTAGATGGATCAAATGAGAACTTTTTTGGTGTGAGAACCCTGAAAACTCAAAAATATACTGAAATTCGAACAAAGTTTATTATTATTATTTATTTTTATTATTATTATTATAATTATATTATTAATATCCAAATTTCAAATATGTATTCTGTTTACGAGATTAATTACGTTACATATGAAACGCCCCGTCCTAATCCATCTGGACGAAGTCATCAACATTTGATCCCAGAGCGATGATCGACTCCAAGTAATGTCCTTAAAATGAGCAAAATGCACAGCGGAAGATTTCTTTCATACCTGAGAATAAACATGCTTTCAAGTGTCAACCAAAAGGTTGGTGAGTTCATAAGTTTATCATAAAACAATAAAATTCATCATTTTGATAGACCACAAGATTTAAATGCTGCATGGTACAAATGGGCCCGAATCCTATACCCACCTGTAATGTACATGCGATATCTTTTAAATACAGTACACCTTTCTCGTGTACGAAATCATTTTTCATAAATCTTAGTAACCGTACACATATCTCGTGCACAAAAATATCATACACATAACCTGTGAATAAAAATCATTCTCTCGATACATAATATTCATATCAATTGGTGGCAATTATCATATCCACATAATTCAATGGTGGCAATTATCATGTCCACATAATTCAATGGTGGCAATTATCATGTCCACATAATTCAATAATAATCCGTAGAACTTCTGTCTGCATAATAATTCATTCGAGGAATGTTTTGCTTGTGTCTATCTCGTCAAACATTTATAAAAGCATTTCATGTATTCGCAGTTCAAAATATATTTCAAAGGCATTTAATAAAGCAGTTGTAAAAAACAGCGCATGTATTCTCATTCCCAAAAACTTAAAGAGTAAAAGGGAGCAAATGAAACTCACCTTCAGTATTTTGTAGTAAAAATACATAGAACGACATTGAACAAGTATAGGGTTGACCTCGGATTCACGAACCTATATCAATTATATATATTAAGACATATAATGACAATTAACTAGTTTATATATTAATATTGTTAATATACTACTTGTATTAATAATTTGTTAGTTAATTAACTATATTTATTTCATATGTAAATACCTTTTGTTTGAAAAATAATAATTATAATAATACTAATTTAATTTGTAATAATAATAATAATATTATTAATAATGATAATAATAAATATAATGTTAAAAGTAATAATAAAATTAATGTTAACACTAATAATAAATAACTAATAATTATAATAGTAATAATAATAATAATAATAATAATAATAATACTAATAATAATAATAATAATAATAATAATAATAATAATAATAATAATAATAATAATAATAATAATAATAATAATAATAATAATAATAATAATAATAATAATAATAATAATAATAATAATAATAATAATAGTAGAAAGGCTACCTTAATGTAATAAGCCTTAAAAAAAAAAATTGCTCTTGCCCAGGCTCGAACCCGCGACCTCTTGTTCTCCAACAACACCCAAGACCATAGCTCTGTCGCCACTTTTCTATTCTATTCTCTAACTCATTTGTATTTAACCCACTTTTGTTTCATTACGGCCCAAGTAGTTTCATAAGCCTAATTATATAAATCAGCCCAACCACCACAACAGCTTCTATAGTAAAAATAATTAAACTACAGTCGCCTAGAATCGAACTCAGGACCTCTCGTTTACACACAAACACCCAAACCATTCCTATAATTCTCCTTTTCTGTTCTATTACTTAAACTAATTCTTTTAACCCAACTATCTGATTTATTTTCATTCTTTTCTTCATCTTCTTAAATTCATCTAATCATCATCTAATTAACTTTCATAAAATCATGCATAATATTCTTAATCCTCATTAACATTTTCGTGACTTATCATCATCATCTTAATCATATTATTATTATCATAATCACTTTATCATCACATAAAATCACATCTTAATCGTCATTATCATTAACTAGTTAACATCACAATCATCAAAATTCACGTTACTCATATTCGTCTAACCTTATCATCATGGTCGTGAGATCATCAATATCATTATACGTTGTTTACTTATCATCGAGTCATCATCGTAATTCAGTAACGGCTCATCATCTCATTAACACAGCAACATCATCATCATCGATTATCATTTATCTAATTTGGATTCCGGCTCAAATAACAAACCGACCCACTAGGCCCAAAATAAGCAGTCCGTAATATCAGTTTACTAGAAAAGGATATGCTTGGCCCAGCAAGCAAAAGAGAACACGATTGAAGGATTTAAAAGGCCCGCTGCCTTGTTTTAAAATTAAACTCGCCGACAATTTGTTGATATATGGGTGATGTTCAAAATAAAAAAATGAAAAGGCAAGTGGGGGTATTTGTTTATTGCTGGACGTTGGCCATAAAGAGATGTCAAGTTCCACTAGTAATTGATAATGTGTTGTCCATTTACTTTATAACCAAGTTGCAAACTTTATATGGTGGACATATTCTTCTCCTTTATGTTATATATAAAAAATATATATATGTAGCAGCGGTGTTGGGTTCGTGAAAAGAAGCAGCAAAAACAGCAATGATAATCGAGTAGCAGAAGCATTTTACAATGGTTTTCATGGTGGTGGTAGTGTAAAGGTGGTTTCGTGAAAGAGGTGAGCCAAGGTGGTGAGGGTTCGGTTTATAGAAGTAGAAACAAAGAGAAAAGTGGTTGTGGGTCGAAACAGAAGCAATTACATGTTGGTTTGATATGGTGGTTTATGGTTCGGCTAAGTTAGTAAGGGTGGTTAACGGTTGTGGTAGTCGATGACTAATAGGGAAGAAGGAAGCAAGGAAGCGGTTTGTAATCGGGTCATAGAAAAGATTCAAAGGTGGTGGATATGGGTTGCTATTGTTGATTCTTTAAAACAAAAACATGAAGCACTAGATGTAGTTGTGGTAGTTTTTAATGGTGGCTTAAATCAATAAGATAGCAGCCTTCGATGGTGGTTCGAACAAGAAACAGTGGTCGCCTCATATTTATCTGTTTAATTTTTGAATGGGAGTGATAATTGAATTTTTCTGAGTTATTGAATGGATCATACTACTAATAGTCGATCCTAATTTAATGTATAATGATTTGAGATGTGGACGTATAACAAAACTCTGACATTAATTTTGACAGGTGAACATGCTGAAGAAGAAAAACAAATAAAGCTTATTACTGATTTGTACTGCCTTTGTTTGTTACTGATTTGTAACGACCCTACTTTTTCCGTTATCTTTTACCGTTTATTATTTAACGACCGTTAACTGTTATTCGTGTCACGTCATTTCTATGACCTATATTATTATCTTAGTAATAATATATTAATTATTATGTGTTAAATGAATATTTGTATTCATATTTTTAAATGGTTAAATTGTACGTTTATACGAGTCGTGGATTTCTATCCGGCGAATCTTTTCGATTTTCAAACCAACGGTCAAGCTTTCGGGATTTTTAAATCCTAATTATTTTAAATATGATATTTTAATGTCATATATTTATATATAGTGTTTATATATATTTTTCGTCGCGTATTTAATATCTCTCCGAATAATTAATCGCGTAGTCGTGTTTTCGCGTTTCGGGCTTCGTTCGGGCATTTGGGCCATAAGACTTCCTTCCATTGATCAAGTGAGCCATGTAGGGCCCACCCCTCTAAAAATTTCGGCCAAAACACCCCCCCTATACCCCATTTTTATTTTTTTCAATTTTTCATTCCATTTTATTCCTCATTTCTTTTCTAAACCTAACCCTAGCAAACACCCTCTCTTCCTCCCTCACTCATTTTGAATGAATTCTTACCATCATCATCAACTAAATCAGCCAACAACTTGACACAATCAATTGTTCGTCATTTCTCAAGATCATCTACATAATCGGATTCACCGTTTCGAGTTCTACATCATCCTTCTTCTT
This sequence comes from Rutidosis leptorrhynchoides, assembly GCF_046630445.1. Lineage (NCBI taxonomy): Eukaryota > Viridiplantae > Streptophyta > Magnoliopsida > Asterales > Asteraceae > Rutidosis > Rutidosis leptorrhynchoides. The sequence goes on along the minus strand of NC_092333.1, from coordinate 695,023,984 downwards.
GATTTTTGATTTGGGTAAAATCATAAACCCTAACTTCTCAATTTTCATCTTTATTTACTGATTATATATGTATGTTAATGTATTAGTACTTGTATATGATTGTGGTGATGTTTAATTGCTTAGAAATGATTGAATTTGTATGTTTTCGGTTGATCTTAAAACGAACAGCAGGTTTATTGATATTTTAGACATATAAGACCAATGTTTCTGATCAAATAAAGTGTCTCAATGTGTTCCTCTCATTGAGTACTTAATTTTTCATATAGGACTCATCTTAATTGGATTAACGGATCAAAATCTATACGTAAAACAAGATTTGATGAATTTTGATTATATATACATATGAGCACCAGGGTTGGTCTCGATTTTTATAACATTTCTGGATATTATAACATGTTTCATTATGTTGGGATGATGTTTTTGAATAAAAAATATATAAAGTTTTTAAAAATCCGATGAACGGATTGAAAGTTATGAATTAATCAAGTTTTGATTATAATTAACAAATAAATCCGAATTTTATATATTAATTATAAAAAATTAGAATTATAAAATATTGAAATCTGATGTTCAATTAATTTTAAATATTATTGTTGATTTTATATGAATTAATTAAATGGTTAGAAATTAATGGCATGATTTATTCCTTAATTAAAAGATTTTCAAGATTTCAACATTAGGAATCAAATAAATACATTAAATGGATAAATCTTATCATTAAATTAGATTTATGATTTTAAAAATTATTATTAATTTTAAAACATAATTAACATTATTAATAAATAAAACTTATCATTTAATAATTACTTATGGTTTAATAATTATAATACAATACTTATAATACAAGTAACATTTCATAATTAAATTAAGATACTTATATTATGATTAATAATTCATTATTAATTCATAATACTTATGATATGACTAATGTTTTTAATTAATTAATTAAATACTTATGTTATATCTATTATATCATTTAAACTTATATTAACTTTATAATCCGATTTAATTCAATTTAATTAAACTTATGATATGACTAGTTTATACAAATATTATTTTAAATAATTTTATAACTTATATTATTAATATGATTTACACTTTGAACTTCAAGATTGACTAAGTTTGACCAAGTTTGACTTGAGTTGACTGTTGAGTTAACTTTGACCTTCGGTTGACTTTGAGTTTGACTTTCAGTTGACTTTTGTTGACTTTCCAAAAATAAAAACTTTCCAAAAATAGAAACTTACCAAAAATAGAAACTTTCCAAAAATGGAAACTTACTAAAAATAGAAAGTACGCGTTATACGTTGTCCTGATCATACCGAATCATACCGATTGATGTTCTTTGCTTTACTACAACAAGTACTATGGTTAACATACTAAGACTTGACCTAAGTTAGTTATTTATATCGACCTGCTTTATTTATAGGTCGGCGTTGTGATCATTCTTGATCACTTACTTTCCGCGGTTCACGTTCTGTGATATTACTTCATTTTCATTAAGGTGAGTTGTAGTCCCATTTTTCTATTTTAAATCTTTTGGGATGAGAATACATGCAATTTATTTTATATTTTGGACACATGTGGAAGTTGGTTAAAATTATTCGTTGTGAGTTGAACAAAGATATTCCCTAGTCTGGTAACTGTAATCACTGGTTTCTACTGGTGAACGCGAATCCTACGGATAGATCTATCGGGTTTGACAGCCCCATTTCGAGCTAGTCGCGCTAGCAATTTATAATCGGAATGTTTAGTACTTTGTATTTAGTTGAAGATACACTTATTCGGTGTATATTATTTATTGTGTTTGGCAAGGGTAAATAAATGGTTAAGTGGTTACCTGGTGGCTCATAGAAAAATGGAATAATGTTTTTATATGTTTTCGAGCATATAATTTTGTGGTCCAAAAAGGAGTTTTTATGTTTTCAAACATAAATTTTTATTGTTTAAATTAGATATTGTTTGTAATATTAAACCTATAATTCACTCAACATTTTTGTTGATAGTTACTCGCATGTTTTATTCTCAGGTTCATGATTGATTGCTTCCGCTGTGCTTAGAGAGTCTGCATATTTATGATGGCAGCTTTTGTTAAACATTAACTTGCATTCTATTTTGATACATTTAATAGTGGATGTTGTTGACTTTGTTTTGGTCAACTTTTGGTTAAATAATAATGAATGGTTTTTCTAAACTTACATATTTTAGTAGGTTTCCTTTATCGGAAATCATTTTTTAAATAAAGAATGCAAGCGTATTTATTAAATTCATATAGAGTTATGATCAAGCTGTGGGACCAAGATAACGATGGTCGTCAAGTGTACTTTGACGGGTTGTTTCAGTTGGTATTAGAGCATTGGTTGTAGGGAATTAGGCTGCATTGATGTCGTTAGCCGAGTCAATAGGGTGCATTAGTGAGTCTAGTCTACAGCCCGGCCTATAATATATTATTATATGTGATTATTTGTATTGTATTGGTATGTATATTGTTATCATACATACATCTCTATTATGTTCTGAATCCGAGAGGAACTCCCATTCCGATTTAAGCGTAATCTCTGACTCATGCGAGTTTATCTTTATAAGAACACCTCGGATAGTGAAACCGAGGGATGTCATTCTTGATTTCTGAAATTCTCGACATTTTTATGTCATCTATTATAAATTTTTATGTCATCTATTATGGTTATGAATATAAAGCTTGAGTTATATTATGAGAGATGTCATTCTTGACTTCTAAAGGCTCGACATTTCAATGTCAGCTATTATGTTTAGGTATATAATATTCTTGTTATATTACGTGCCTTTGTGCCGTTGTGCCTATGCGCTTTGGTTTTTGAACCGGAAAATGTCATTCTTAACTTTTAGAGATTCTTGGTACTTCGAAGACTTTTTTATGCCATCGTTACTCCTATTCATTACTTTTGATGTTTTTGTCTCTTGTGCTATCCTTAGCACATCGTTTAAGAAATCGTTTTAGAGAAATTGTGTGGAAATTTGAGGTTGATCGCGCGTCCTGACCTCATGTAGTGCTATTGGAATGGAACTATGAATTAGTGAAATATAATGGCGTCAGGCCAACGTGATTATATTACGTTAATTCATAAAGAAGTCCCAATATTGTGACATGAGGAATAGAAAGCGGGTCAAAGAAAATTTTTCCACTACTCATTCAGAAATTCTGATGTATTTCATGGTAGGAAAAATATTCATTATCCTATTTGTTGATATACGAGAAGCTCGTTTTAACCATATTATCTATCTCATGCTCTATCCTTCATAACTCGCTTGTTAGCAACAGCTTCGCTCGGGAACAGTTTTGGCCCAAGGACTTATGTCCGGATAATAGTTAAAACAACATTTAACTCATTGGTTTTCATGACCTCGTAACATTTATTGGTCAAATGTCGCACGACAATTCAAATCCTTTACTTGATCTTCCACGATCTTACTCCAACTTGTAACCTCTGAAATACAGATACTCAGGTTATCATCGGGAGTTTTACACATTTGTTAATTGGGCGGTTCTCCCGAGATTTATGGGCGAATAGAAGTAATGAAATATTTTGTCATATATACAAATTATAAAATCACATATGTACGTATGGATTCAAATGAATAAATTTACCCTTACCTATTTTGGCTAGTATATACTAAATCATACCTTCAAAATTATTTTAAAACCACTCATTTATTGAGTTGTTTGACTAAGTCAAATTGTTTTATATAAAATGGTACACGTTGTACATACTTTTAAATTTACTAAGAACTTCGTTCCGTTTATGTTGTCACATCAAACGTTTAAAACTTTTTCAAAACTCCTTTGGTTGATTTTATCAAATTTTCGCATTACTCTACAGAGTGTGTGGATCACAGTTCTTCCCATCGTCCATTTAAGGATGAAACTTACCATTAAGTTCATTAATAGAAACTCTTACACCACTTTGGATGCCGGTTTTATAAAATTTGTTGGAGAGTCTTTGCGCTCATAAAATTTTCCCTCTTATGGTTGGACATGGCCGAAACGCGGACCGATAAATCAATTTTCTGGGGTACACTCGGTGGTCACCCTATTGTAGAAAAGGATCTAGGTGGGTTTCTACCCCAACTGTTGTTATAGTGGGTATCATGGATGTATACTACACTAGACCGTTTGAGGAGTTTCTACTCTCAATATTCGCGGTTAACCGAAACACCCTCGTAAACATCAATCTTATGATTCAATACTTTGAGGTGCACGAAATTATTTTTGGAGATTCATCTCACCTGGAGGCGACTATTCTTTATAGTCCACGATTCACGTTTCTTTTAATCCGCACATAAATTGAAGAATAAGGATGAATCCTAGATTGCCTCGCTCATGGTGCAAGGAAGTTCACTCTCGTTTAAAGATCACACCTTTCGAACGTCTTCCTTTCAGAAATGTAATGAAATTTTACTTTGAAATCCATGACCCTCGTTATCCCCTTTGAAGGATTTACCTTAAACGTCTATACCACTGATATGGCTACTCTATATAATGTTTTCTTTGTTGGTCGCAACTATATTTTATTCGTCCCAGTTCGTCCCCTTGGGGAGCTCCTGTTCTGTTTGTTAAGAAGAAAGATGGTTGGTTTCGTTTGTGTATTGATTATCGTGAATTGAATAAGCTTACTATTAAAAACCTTTACCCTCTTCCTAGAATTGATGATCTGTTCGATCAGCTTCAAGGTTCGTCTGTTTATTCTAAAAGCGATCCTCGTTCCGGTTATCATCAACTGCGGTTAAAGAATCTGATGTTCCAAAAACCACTTTTCGCACCCGTTATGGTCACTACGAATTCCTTGTTATGCCGTTAGGATTGACAAATGCACCTGCTGTGTTCATGGACCTCATAAACCGTGTGTGTAGACCCTATCTGGATAAATTCGTTATTGTTTTCATCGACGGCATCCTTATTTGTTCCAAGAGTGATGAAGAGCACGAAGAACATTTGAAGTTGGTGCTTGATCTGTTGAGGAAAGAAGAGTTGTATGCTAAGTTCTCTAAGTGTGCTTTCTAGTTAAGAGAAGTTCAATTCCTTGGACACGTTGTTAGTAAACAAGGAATACAAGTTGATCCTGCCAAGATTGAGGCAATTGAGAAGTGGGAAATTTCGAAGACTCCTACTCAGGTTCGTCAGTTTCTAGGGTTGGCAGGTTACTATAGAAGGTTCATTCAAGATTTCTCTCATATAGCGAAACCTCTGACTGCTTTAACGCACAAGAGGAAGATGTATGAGTGGAAGGATGAACAAGAGACTGCTTTTCAAACTCTGAAGAAGAAGTTGACTACCGCTCCGATATTGTCACTACCTGAGGTTAATGATGATTTTGTTGTTTATTGTGATGTTTCGCGTCAGGGCTTTGGTAGTGTTTTGATGCAGCGAAAGAAAGTTATTGCGTACGCGTCACGTCAGTTGAAGATCCACGAATAGAATTATACAACCCATGATTTAGAGTTGGGAGCTGTTGTGTTTGCACTCCAGATTTGGAGACATTATCTTTTTAGGGTCAAAAGTACAGTGTACACTGATCACAAAAGTCTTCAACATATTCTTAATAAGAAATAGTTGAATATGAGGCAATGAAGATGGGTTGAGACATTGAATGATTATGATTGCGAACTTTTATATCATCCGGGAAAGGCCAATGTTGTGGCTGATGCGTTAAGTTGTAAAGAGAGGGCTGAACCTCGCAGGTTTAGAGCCTTGAATATGACAATTCGAACAAACCTCGCAAGGCAGGTTCATGCAGCCCAACAAGAAACCTTGAAGGAGGAGAATTTTGTAAGGGGAAAGTCCGAGGCTTGAGTAAACAGTTTGAGGTACGAACCGATGGTGCTCGGTATTTTGCGGGATGACTTTGGGTTCTGAAATTTGGTGAATTACGATAACTTGTGTTAGATGGGGCTCATAAGTCTAGGTACTCTATCCATCCTGGTTCAGAAAAGACGTATCATGATCTTAAGAAGCTGTATTGGTGGCCTAATTTGAAAGCTAATGTGGCTACGTATGTGGCTAAGTGTTTGACATGTGCTAAGGTTAAAGCTGAACATCAGAAACCGTCTGGACTTTTGGTGCAACCTGAGATTCCCGAGTGGAAGTGGGAAGGTATTACAACGGATTTTATTACGAAGTTACTGAGAGTTGGGGGAGGTTATGATACCATTTGGGTGATTGTTGACCGACTCACAAAATCATCTCATTTCTTATCGATTAAGGAAACATATTCGATAGAGAAGCTTACTCATTTGTATTTGAAGGAGATTGTTTCAAGGCATGGTGTTCCTGTATCTATTATTTCAGACCGAGACAGTCGATTTATATAGAGGTTTTGGCAATCCTTACAGGAAGCTTTGGGAACTAAGTTGGATATGAGCACCGCTTATCATCCGCAGACGGATGGTCGGAGTGAAAGGACCATTCAAATGTTAGAAGACATGTTGCGAGCGTGCGTCGTTGATTTTGGTAATGGGTGGGATAGATACTTGCCGTTGGCTGAATTTTCTTATAATAATAGTTATCATGCAAGTATTAAAGTCGCACCATTTGAATCACTGTATGGTAGAAAGTGTAGGTCTCCTATCTGTTGGTATGAAGTTGGGGATGCTCAACTCACAAGCCCAGAAATTATTCATGAGACTACCGAGAAGATCGTACAGTTTAAAGAAAGATTGAGAACTGCCAGAAGTAGGCAAAAGAGTTATGCCAATAAGAGAAGGAATGATATTGAATTTCAGGTCGGTGACCGTGTTATGTTGAAGGTATCACCTTGGAAAGGTGTGGTACGTTTTGGTAAAAGGGAAAAGTTGAATCCTCGTTTTGTTGGACCATTTGAGATTGTTGAGAGAGTTGGACCGTGGCTTATCGTTTGAAATGCCACAAGAACTCAGTGTTGTTCATGACGTTTTTCATGTATCGAATTTAAAGAAGTGTTTTGCCGAGGCCGATGAGACCATTCGTCTTGAGGAGCCGCATGTTGATAAACAACTCCATTTTTTTTGAGGAACCGGTTGAGATTATAGATCAAGAAGTTAAGACTCTTAAGCAGAGTAGAATTCCTATTGTCCGAGTTAGATGGAACGCCAGACGCGGTCCCGAGTTCACTTGGGAGCGTGAAGGTCAGATGAGGCAGAAGTACCCACATTTGTTCCCAGATGCTGAGTCAACCCCTGCACCTGCTTAAATTTCGGGACGAAATTTCCGTAACGGGAAGGTAGTGTAACGACCCTACTTTTTCCGTTATCTTTTACCGTTTATTATTTAACGACCGTTAACTGTTATTCGTGCCACGTCATTTCTATGACCTATATTATTATCTTAGTAATAATATATTAATTATTATGTGTTAAATGAATATTTGTATTCATATTTTTAAATGGTTAAATTGTACGTTTATACGAGTCATGGATTTCTATCATCTTTTCGATTTTCAAACCAACGGTCAAGCTTTCGGGATTTTTAAATCCTAATTATTTTAAATATGATATTTTAATGTCATATATTTATATATAGTGTTTATATATATTTTTCGGTGCGTATTTAATATCTCTCCGAATAATTAATCGCATAGTCGTGTTTTCGTGTTTCGGGCTTCGTTCGGGCATTTGGGCAACAAGACTTCCTTCCATTGATCAAGTGGGCCATGTGGGGCCTACCCATCTAAAAATTTTGGCCAAAACACCCCCCTATACCCCATTTTTATTTTTTTCAATTTTTCATTCCATTTTATTCCTCATTTCTTTTCTAAACCTAACCCTAGCAAACACCCTCTCTTCCTCCCTCACTCATTTTGAACGAATTCTTACCATCATCATCAACTAAATCAGCCAACAACTTGACACAATCAATTGTTCATCATTTCTCAAGATCATCTACATAATCGGATTCACCGTTTAGAGTTCTACATCATCCTTCTTCTTGATTTTTGATTTGGGTAAAATCATAAACCCTAACTTCTCAATTTTCATCTTTATTTACTGATTATATATGTATGTTAATGTATTAGTACTTGTATATGATTGTGGTGATGTTTAATTGCTTAGAAATGATTGAATTTGTATGTTTTCGGTTGATCTTAAAACGGACAGCAGGTTTATTGATATTTTAGACATATAAGACCAATGTTTCTAATCAAATAAAGTGTCTCAATGTGTTCCTCTCATTGAGTACTTAATTTTTCATATAGGACTCATCTTAATTGGATTAACGGATCAAAATCTATACGTAAAACAAGATTTGATGAATTTTGATTATATATACATATGAGCACCAGGTTTGGTCTCGATTTTTATAACATTTCTGGATATTATAACATGTTTCATTATGTTGGGATGATGTTTTTGAATAAAAAATATATAAAGTTTTTAAAAATCCGATGAACGGATTGAAAGTTATGAATTATGTTGGGATGATGTTCCATTAGTTTTCGCCACCTCAATACTTTCTTTCTCAGCTCATATATGCAAAAGTTTATAATAATGCTTAATCCGGTTCTAATCCTTGTTCTTATTCTGACTATCTCAATGATCGTTCTTCTTTTCCAACTCCCACCGGAAGAATCTGTTTATTTCTACTATGCTCTAGGGATTATTGTATTTATAATCCTCCCGTGTCTTTATATTGCTATACGCACTGATATCCACAGTTTGTAATTTCGGTGTTGTTGTTGGGCTTTATATTTTTCCTTATATATCGGAGCTTCATGTTCTTATTTTCTCTTCCCGACTTTAAATCAAGCGAATAATGGCCCAGAATTCGTAGGTATTGAATTTCAAATGAACTTAATGTTCTAAACAAGAAAGAACGTAATAGCACGATTTGATTTGTCAAATTACAAGAATCACTGAGAATAGAACTATCAAGAATATATTTTCTTGATATGTTCAGAAATTAAGCAGAATGAAAGAGTTATGTAACATGACACATGATGACGTTATAATCTGTGAATCATCATGTTCCATTTAGAAACTCAGCATGACTTATTGTAATATAATCACGTTAATCAAGTGTCATTATATTATACTAACTCATGCATCAGTCCCCAACATTACTTCAATAACATTCATATTTTAAGCTCGAAAGTTTACAAAATATAGAAACTAACAGTTTCTATATGATGTAACACTGATAGCACGAAGAGATTAATGATTTCAGATAAGAACAGTTATGAAAATATCTTCAGAAATATGGAGGATATTTATAATGAAAGATACAATGATATCTTGGAATTTCTAATATCGATGAATGATGAAGAAGATTTATCCGTAAGCGTTTAGATTCGGAAGCAAGGTATTCGCTAAATATTTCATCAGAAACAGAATCATCAGATTCTTTAAATACAGAGTTTGGTCCTTGTATTTGTCCTTGGTCTCCTTCGTGGTTAACTCAATCCGTTTTCCAGTTCCAACTTTTCTGAGCTTTTCCAGCATACTATTCTTTATCATCAACTTTTGGCCGTTGAGGTCGTTTACAGTTTTTGTTGCTTCATTCAACTTTTCAAAATTCAGAGTATTAATTCGCAGACTGGGTGCTTTTCAGAATTTCAAAATGGAAGATCATAGTTCTAAGAGATAAATATTATACGGATACATATAACTGTTGATGTGGAAATGTTGCGAGAATCACAATACAGATTTGCTGATTTCCGGTAATTGGTATGGCAGTTCTCGTTACAAGATGCGGATGAGTATATGATAGGGTTTCAATGAATAAATATAATGATTTATCGGAGAGATTCAAACCAAGAAGCAACGAGGTTGCTGGTACGTCTGCTGGTAATATGGTAGAATATGAAAGGTTCCCCGGTAACAATAAAAGAGCACGCATATATATCAAGGTTATAGTAAGACTAGTTCGACTGAAAAGTCGAAGTTTACTTGCTGGAGCTGTGACAAAATTTGCTACCTTGAAAAGGAATTGTAAAGTTATTTTCGGTAATATTAATGCTAAAGGAGCTAACACAGATACGAGTTAAACGTTTTACTCAGGTTCTGAGTGTTTTCAAATGCGTATCTATATTCATCATTCTTTTCTTTCGTAGATGGAGTGCGGTTGGTTCGTTCTCTCGACTGAAGTGTTGTCAAGAATCATGAAAGGTTTGAACGCAGATTGGAATCGTCAAGATACAAATGAGGTTTAAGATGAAATCAAGTGACAACTTGAAGAATTGTTTAGTTTCATATGTTATAATCAATATTTTAATTCATTTTAATTGTCCAATGTTATTAGTCCACAGTCGATAGTCCACAGTTGACAGTCCAATAATTCATATATAGTTTAATATATAATATTCGAATTAATTAATACGTATCGTGACCCGTGTACATGTCTCAGACTCGATCACAACTCAAAGTATATATATTATTATAGAATCAACCTCAACCCTGTATAGAGAGCTCGATCATTACTGCATATAGAGTGTCTATGGTTATTCCAAATAATATATATATATATACTTACATATATATATTTTCTTCAGATGTAATTATGGATTTAATGAGTTAATATGATATTAATCTCATTTGGTTTAACGTCCAAACTAGAGTACATAATCTCTAAAATATTAGAGATTACATAATCGCCATGAAGAACGAAGATAATTGATGTAGAACGATACGTAGAACGATGTTTATACACGAGGTATAGGATGAGATGTTGAGTCATGGATTGTTGATGGTATTGATGTTGCTGGTGCTGTTGCTGAAGCTGGTACATTTTGCACCATATGTTCCAAAGCTACAACTCGAACGCGAAGCTCGTTGACTCATTTCTCCAGGATGATTGTCGGTAAGAACGGGCGAATGAATAAGGTTTAGAATTTGAGATAGTATTTAATCGTGATGAGATACTTTAGAAATGAGAGAGAAAATGGTGTTTCGAATAGGTTCGTCGGTAAGTGCTTCAGGTTCATCGCCAAGAGGTGAATTCGATCGATGAAAAGGATCACCTTATTCTTGTCTCCAATGATTAAATAGACTACGAACCCATCAGATGAATTGGGGATGGCTGACTGATTGATTCATTCTGGTGACACCGCTTTCGAAGCTTAGGTGAATATCCATGTCAGAATAGCTATCGGAATCTGAGGGACTCGAACTGGTTGAGGGATTCTTCTCGTACGATCAGATGAAGGATTTTTCGATAAGAATTAGATTATAGGATGTAGATTAGTACCCTGCAATACATAATTTACATATGCATATATAATACTAAAATCCCATAAGTTACGGAGGAATCTATGGAAGTTGTCAGACAAAGTCTACAGTAACAGATATGCTAACATATGAATTAGTAGATACGCTAAGATACGAATTTTGTCTATACACTATTAATGCAATCATTGCAGTAAGATGTGTCTAGACTAAGAATGATAAGCAGGTAATTTCCTAATGATGATAAACAGAAGATTTCCGACAAAAATGATAAGCAAATCTTTTGATATGCAGACACGGTCGAAGTCCAGACTTACTAATGCATCCTAACGACTATCAGTTAGACACACTAATGCAATACCTGGTTCACTAAGACTACCGCTCTGATACCAACTGAAACGCTCCGTCCTAATATATCTTGATGAAGTCATCAACATTTGATCCCAGAGCGATGATCGACTCCAAGTAATGTCCTTAAAATGAGCAAAATGCACAGCGGAAGATTTTTTTCATACCTGAGAATAAACATGATTTCAAGTGTCAACCAAAAGGTTGGTGAGTTCATAAGTTTATCATAAAATAATAAAATTCATCATTTTGATAGACTACAAGATTTAAATGCTGCATGGTACAAATGGGCCCGAATCTTATACCCACCTGTAATGTACATGCGATATCTTTTAAATACAGTACACCTTTCTCGTGTACGAAATCATTTTTCATAAATCTTAGTAACCGTACACATATCTCGTGCACAAAAATATCATACACATAACCTGTGAATAAAAATCATTTTCTCGATACATAACATTCATATCAATTGGTGGCAATTATCATGTCCACATAATTCAATGGTGGCAATTATCATGTCCACATAATTCAATGGTGGCAATTATCATGTCCACATAATTCAATAATAATCCGTAGAACTTCTGTCTGCATAATAATTCATTCGAGGAATGTTTTGCTTGTGTCTATCTCGTCAAACATTTATAAAAGCATTTCATGTATTCGTAGTTCAAAATATATTTCAAAGGCATTTAATAAAGCAGTTGTAAAAAATAGCGCATGTATTCTCAGTCCCAAAAATGTAAAGAGTAAAACGGAGCAAATGAAACTCACCTTCAGTATTTTGTAGTAAAAATACATAGAACGACATTGAACAAGTATAGGGTTGACCTCGGATTCACGAACCTATATCAATTATATATATTAAGACATATAATGACAATTAATTAGTTTATATATTAATATTGTTAATATACTACTTGTATTAATAATTTGTTAGTTAATTAACTATATTTATTTCATATGTAAATACCTTTTGTTTGAAAAATAATAATTATAATAATACTACATAATTTGTAATAATAATAATATTAATAATGATAATAATAAATATAATGTTAAAAGTAATAATAAAATTAATGTTAACACTAATAATAAATAACTAATAATTATAATAGTAATAATAATAATAATAATAATAATAATAATAATAATAATAATAATAATAATAATAATAATAATAATAATAATAATAATAATAATAATAATAATAATAAACATAGTAGAAAGGCTACCTTAATGTAATAAGCCTTTAAAAAAAATTGCTCTTGCCCAGGCTCGAACCCGCGACCTCTTGTTCTCCAACAACACCCAAGACCATAGCTCTGTCGCCACTTTTCTATTCTATTCCCTAACACATTTGTATTTAACCCACTTTTGTTTCATTACAGCCCAAGTAGTTTCATAAGCCTAATTATATAAATCGGCCCAACCACTACAACAGCTTCTATAGTAAAAATAATTAAACTGCAGTCGCCTAGAATCGAACTCAGGACCTCTCGTTTACACACAAACACCCAAACCATTCCTCTAATTCTCCTTTTCTATTCTATTACTTAAATTAATTCTTTTAACCCAACTATCTGTTTTCTTTTCATTCTTTTCTTCATCTTCTTAAATTCATCTAATCATCATCTAATTAACTTTCATAAAATCATGCGTAATATTCTTAATCATCATTAACATTTTCGTGACTTATCATCATCATCTTAATCATATTATTATTATCATAATCACTTTATCATCACATAAAATCACATCTTAATCGTCATTATCATTAACTAGTTAACATCACAATCATCAAAATTCACGTTACTCATATTCGTCTAACCTTATCATCATGGTCGTGAGATCATCAATATCATTATACGTTGTTTACTTATCATCGAGTCATCATCGTAATTCAGTAACGGTTCATCATCTCGTTAACACAGCAACATCATCATCATCATCGATTATCATTTATCTAATTTGGATTCCGGCTCAAATAACAAACCGACCCACTAGGCCCAAAATAAGCAGTCCGTAATATCAGTTTACTTGAAAAGGATATGGTTGGCCCAACAAGCAAAAGAGAACACGATTGAAGGATTTAAAAGGCCCGCTGCCTTGTTTTAAAATTAAACTCGCCGACAATTAGTTGATATATGAGTGATGTTCAAAATAAAAAAATGAAAAAGGCAAGTGGGGGTATTTGTTTATTGCTGGACGTCGGCCATAAAGAGATGTCAAGTTCCACTAGTAATTGATAATGTGTTGTCCATTTACTTTATAACCAAGTTGCAAACTTTATATGGTGGACATATTCTTCTCCTTTATGTTATATATAAAAAAATATATATATGTAGCAGCGGTGTTGGGTTCGTGAAAAGAAGCAGCAAAAACAGCAATGATAATCGAGTAGCAGAAGCATTTTACAATGGTTTTCATGCTGGTGGTAGTGTAAAGGTGGTTTCGTGAAAGAGGTGAGCCAAGGTGGTGAGGGTTCGATTTATAGAAGTAGAATCAAAGAGAAAAGTGGTTGTGGGTCGAAACAGAAGCAATTACATGTTGGTTTGATATGGTGGTTTATGGTTCGGCTAAGTTAGTAAGGGTGGTTCGTGAGTGTGGTTAACGGTTGTGGTAGTCGATGACTAATAGGGAAGAAGGAAGCAAGGAAGCGGTTTGTAATCGGGTCATAGAAAAGATTCAAAGGTGGTGGATATGGGTTGCTATTGTTGATTCTTTAAAACAAAAACATGAAGCACTAGATGTAGTTGTGGTAGTTTTTAATGGTGGCTTAAATCAAGAAGATAGCAGCCTTCGATGGTGGTTCGAACAAGAAACAGTGGTCGCCTCATATTTATCTGTTTAATTTTTGAATGGGAGTGATAATTGAATTTTTCTGAGTTATTGAATGGATCATACTACTAATAGTCGATCCTAATTTAATTTATAATGATTTGAGATGTGGACGTATAACAAAACTCTGACATTAATTTTGACAGGTGAACATGCTGAAGAAGAAAAACAAATAAAGCTTGTTACTGATTTGTACTACCTTTGTTTGTTACTGATTGAATGGAATCGATTTGTACCAGAGAGTAGACACAAAACAAAATCTGATACAGTTTGATAGTTAAGTGTAACTGATCTTGATTCCATTCTTGTTTGATCCGTAATTAATTTTTATAAAATAATAATTATATTATTAATAATATTAATAATAATTCAAGTACTAATAATAATATCTCTAACACAAATAATAATAATTATATATATTAATAATAATAATAAATAATAATAAATAATATTGATATTAATAATAATCAAATGATAATAACATTAATTTTATAACTACTCTATTTTCTAATAGTCATAATGATCATGTTTGTAATTATAAATATATAGATAAAAATACTAATAATCATTAATAATAATAATAATATCGACTAATACAGTGTATTAGAAAATATCGATATGATAATGTTAATAATAAGAATAATTGGAACTTTTGATAAAAAGATAGGTTTAAAAATGATAAACATAACAGAAATGATAATATTAGTTCTATTAATGATATTAATAATAATGCTAATTATAATAGCATTCATATTATTAATATTAACAATATAAAAAAAACACTTTTTACTTATCAAATTTCATATCTATTATTGATTTTTACTAACAATATTTATTTTAATAAAAGTAATGACATTAATAGTATTTTTAACTTGCAATTAAATTTAATATATCAATAATACATATTATTAATCATCTACATTATATATAATATTTAATAGTTAAACTTTTATATATATTGTAATATACATATCCAAATACTTACTTATAGAAATCTTATACACGTATATATAGTTTTATTTTAATAATCATATTATTACCTTATATATTATTTTACATATTTAGTTCTAATGATTAAATTTTATTATTTTCAAATATTATATATATACTTACATTTATATGTGTGTGTGTGTGTGTATATATATATATATATATATATATATATATATATATATAAATAATGGTTCGTGAATCGTCGCGAACAGTCGAAGGTCAATTGCATAAGTAAAACAGTTCAAAATTTTTGAGACTCAACCTAACAGACTTTGCTTATCATGTCAAAGATAATGAATCGTATCGAGAGTTTGATTTAAAATTAGTCGAAATTTTACAGGTCACTACAACATATGTATACGAAAATACATATCTCTATAAGTTTGTAAAAACAACGCCAATTTTCTTAGTCAGAATCCGTGGTTCCATATGTCATTAAACTAAATGACTTTAACATATACATTCACTTAGTACCTAAAACATATATGAAACTGTTTCGTTTAAACAAACTCGTGATTTCACGGGTCATTTCACTAGTTATTTATCTATTTATCTTACTTCTTTTACGAATGAGTGTTCAAAATTTCATACAAGATGCACATTTTAATTAATTTGTAATTTACATATGAATTTCTGCTATGACTATCGTCGTTTATGTTGCCGCCAGAATTGTCATCTCCACCGTCACAATCGTTTACTGGTATTTATCGTTTTTCGAATTCATTGTTTCTATTGTTTAAAATTTTTTATAATATTCATTATAAATATTTTAATTTTAATTTTAATTATTGTTTATCTGGTTTTATTTTGTTTTTTAAAAATTCCAAAATCAAATATATGTCATTCCTTTTAAATTATATGATATTTTTATTTTATATTATAATTTTTAAAATACTTTAAGTAAATAATAAATAAAATAACAATAATAATCCTATTTTTTCAAATTAGATTTGAATTTAGATTTGGAATGTTTATCATATAATTCGTATATCTTTTACCTCAAGTTACCCTGTATATTTTTTGCACTATAAATACATGCATATTCTTAACATTTATTCATACAAACTAAAAACATCGAATACAAAAAAATTCATACGAATAAATGGCTCCTTCTATCGAATTCACCCCACTTAATATGATTACCAATGAATAAAGCGATTGGAAAGTGAAAATCAAGATCATCAATCAATGGATCAAGACAGCATATATGAATCCAGACTTAATATTATCATATGAATTTATTCTGGTGGATTTTGAGGTATGCAAATTCCATAAATATTTATCTATTTTAATTAGGGTTTATGATGTTTCTATTGGTTTTATTGTTTATGTTACTAATTTTTAATGTTTTAGTATTAATATGATTAATGGTTGGGTTTATGGTGCTTTTAAGGTTTCTGTTTTTTTTTTATTTTTTTAATTTTTAGGGTTTAGAATTAAATTTTAGATTTAAAGTTATACTTTGATGTTAAGTCTAAAATGTGTAGATGTAATTTGTCCATTTTCCATGTAATTAGTTAATTAGCACCTAGAGTATAAATAGTTCACCTAGTTTAGTCATCAAGCTAACCCTAGCCATTTTCCCCCTCACTTGTTCAATTCAACCTACACCTTAGAAAACACATAGTTACCATTTTCTCTCTAATTGTGTATCCTTGATCTTACACGAGTGTGATATGAACATGAATTGCTTACTAGTGTTTACTATTGTTCTATTCATCATCATCATTCTGTTTTACATGTTCATATAGGTATAGATACATATACATACTGCATACACATATATCCTACTGTTATAAACATTCAATCACGAAATTAGCACGAATTAGATCTTGTTTCAGTGAAATACATTTGACTATGTTGATTTAAGGTTAATGGTTTAGCTTTTAGGTCTAAGGGTATAGATTTAGTGTTTAGAGTTTTCAAGGGTTTATGGTGTTTTTTAGGTTTATTGTTTATATTGTAATGTTCAGGGTTTAGATTTATATTATTGGTTTTAATTAGGGTTTATGATGTTTCTATTGGTTTTATTGTTTATGTTACTGATTTTTACTGTTTTGGTATTAATATGATTAATGGTTATTTCTAGGTTTAGTGTTTATATTGTTGTGTTTAGGGTTTACATTTATGTTTTAGGTTTTATATAAAGAATTAATTTTACTATTGTGATTTAAGGTTAATGGTTTAGCTTTTAGGTCTAAGGGTTTAGATTTAGTGTTTATGGTTTTCAACGGTTTATCGTGGTGTTTAGGTTTAGTGTTTATATTGTAATGTTCAGGGTTAAGATTTGGGCTATTGGTTTTAATTTGGGTTTATGATGTTTCTATTGGTTTATATTGTTTATGTTATTGATTTTTAATGTTTTAGGGTTAATAGGATTAATGGTTATTTCTAGGTTTAGTGATTATATTGTTGTGTTTAGGGTTGACATTTATGTTTTATGGTTTATGTAAAGAATTACTTTTAGAATGGTGATTTAAGGTTAATGGTTTAGCTTTTAGGTCTAAGGGTTAAGATTTAGTGTTTAGGGTTTTCAACGGTTTATCGTGATTTTTAGGTTTAGTGTTTATATTGTAATGTTTTAGGTTTAGATTTATGTTATTAGTTTTAATTTGGGTTTATGATGTTTCTATTATTTATGTATTAGATTTTTGATGTTTTAGGGTTAATAGGATTAATGGCTATTTCTAGGTTTAGTGTTTATATTGTTGTGTTTAGGGTTTACATTTATGTTTTAGGTTTTATATAAAGAATTACTTTTACTATGGTGATTTAAGATTAATGGTTTAGCTTCTAGGTCTAAAGGTTTAGATTTAGTGTTTAAGGTTAGGTTTTAATTAGGGTTTTGATTTTAAGGTTTATGAAAAAAAAATTTTTAGGTTTAGTGTTTATATTGTAATGTTTAGGGTTTAGATTTATGTCATAGTGTTTAGCTTAATGACTTTAGTTAGGTTTTAATTTTAGAGTTAATGTTGTATTCTAGGTTTAGTGTTTATACTGTACTGTTTAATTTGAATTACTTTTACTTTTTTAATTTGAATTAAGATGTAACTTTTACATACATATCTTCTAATGTATTATTTATCTTGCAGGGCAATAAAATAAGGGCTACAATTAACAAAAATATAATGCCGTTTTTTACTCAGACAATGAAAGACAGTAGTTTTGTTAAAATTAGCAACTTTGATGTCAAACTTGGCGAAGATGAATTCAAACTTGTGGATCACAAATTTAAAATCAATTTCTTGAAGAAAAAAAAAAAACTAAAGTTAGAAGGTGCGAGCAGTTTACTATTTTGAAAGATATATTCAACTTAGTTACCTTCAAGGATGTTCCAAGAGTGGTTTGACCCTAAAGAGAAGAATCAATCCATGGTGTCTGTTTTTGGTAAACTACTATATAACTACAAAATTATTAATCATATTATCTGTTTAACTTATTTAGAATTACAACTTACGAATCTATTATCTCTATTCTATTTTATTAGATGTTGTTGGTCAATTGGTTAAGATGAACAAATATAAAGCTATTGGAAAGAAATCTATCGAATTTGAACTAGCAAATGCAAGGTATCCGTCTTATATTCAATATTAGTAACCCTTTATTACAATTTTAATAATTTTCATTAGCTAACATCATAAATATTTTTTAAATTTGCAGTGGAGTAGTGGTTCGATGCAGAATATGGGGTGCACATGCTGAATAATTACATGAAGCTCTATTGAACAATAGTGAAAAAATGAACCTATTATATTGATGCTTCATAATTGCATGATGAAGAATTGCGAATGTAAAAATAAGGTAATTAGATATTGTTATGTATCTGATAATATCACTATATTTAACTATTAATTGGTAATTATGTACGTTTAAACCTAGGTCCTCAAATCAACAATGAATGGTGGGGCTTCAAACTTTTCATCAATGATAATATTAAACACATTGAGGATTTTAAGAAAAGGTTTGTTTCAAACCTTACTTACAAATATTGTTAAATTTTCATAATTTACTAAAAAATTAAGTATCTTATTGATTAATACAAATAAAAATTCCATTCAAATATTTGTCCACCAACAGTTTGGCAGCTGCTCAAGAGGAAAATCCAAATGATATTAAACCTGTTGTCCAAATTGATCTTGAAAAGGATGAAACTTCTGATCTTGAAAAATTTACTGATCAAATGCAGAATACAGCATACATACTTGATGATGTTCGATAGATTGAGAAGGTAATAAAGTTTGATTCTTTTAATTATTTAAATTACATTGAACAATTAGAATAAATATTTAACTAGTATATGTTAAATATATCTGTAATTTTCATTAATTTTGCGCTTATTAAAATTTATTTATTCACATTACTTTAGGTCTGCACATTTGTTGTTCGAGTACGTGTTTGTAATTTTGCTGGAAATGAAGGCTGGTTTCAGTATTACTGCAGCCACTGTGAAAAAAAAGGTGAAAAAAACCTTTTGTATGGATCAAATGGTCTTTGTGTATGATTGTCGTTTTTGCAAAGATACAGTGAAGAATGTGTTTCCAAAGTAAGTACAAAACTATGAATCAACTATTCTATTTTAGTTCTGCTCTAATGTAATACTATTTTTTCTAAATTATCTTTCTATTGAGTCTAAATAATAGGGTCCGTGCCACTATATATGTGGAGGACAAAACTGGAGGGTGTGAAATGGCCTTATTTGATAGGCAACTATCAAAGATGATCAATCAGAACGTCAAATGGCTGAGCAAAATGCGAGAAAAGTGAGTTTTTTTAAAATTACATAATACTATTATTATTATTATTATTATTATTATTATTATTATTATTATTATTATTATTATTATTATTATTATTATTATTATTATTATTATTATTATTATTATTTTATTATTATTATAATAATTATTCTTATTTTTAATATTATTCATTAACAATTATAAATTATATTGTATATGATAGACTACCTCACCCACTGTTTACCCTGTGGAGTTGGAACAAATTGTTAACAAGCATTATACATTCATTGTAAAGCATAACTTAGATGGTGAAGATAATAAGTAATCTGGGTATACAGTTTGTGACTTAAGTGATGATGTTAATATTATCAAACAACTTGATGAAATTCTTAAAGAAAAGGAGGTAGATTATGTGGACATGAATGATATCAATGAGCCCAACAGTCCAGAAATTATAGAGACACTAAACAACACCAACTATAGTTTGTTTGTTTGTTTGTTTTTTATTTTTTATTTTTTTTTTGCGTTTTCTCTATTTTTAGATTATATTTTACAACACATTACAAATTTATTATTATTACATTATATCAGAATAAAATTTTAATGTTAGATGATTTTCAAAAATATTTGTAGGTTGATAATTGTGAAGATATGAGTATAAAGTCCAAATGTTCAACAACACTAACTTCTAGAAGTAATGCAATGAAATGAAAGGGTTTATCTTCGCCACCATCAATTGATAATGAGACACCAATCGAAGGAACATCAACCTTTTGTCAGCTTAAGATACCAAAAGTAGAAAAACCTTAAAGTAACGTCATTAGCCATTATTTTTATTAATTTTTTAAATGATTATTTTCAATAATGGCATATGACTTATTAGCTAGAATATTTTTAAGATATGATATGTGCGTCATAAGCGACTATATTTTTTAGTTAAAACAATGTTTGCTAATTTCGTTATCTAAATAAATGATGATGGTTTTGAATATATGGTTACTTTTATTCTTCTTATACTTATGATATCGGCTAAAAAGTCATGTTTTCACCCCGGTATTAAGGCTCAAAAACAATAAAGTTCCAAACTTTATCGCCAAAATACCCGCTTCGTCGGTCAATATTGAAGAACAAGTAATTACGAAGACGGTGTGATATTCCCGAATCAGACGGTTTATTTATGCGGTATCGTTAGGTCGCAAAACGCCAATTCAGGATATCAACAGAAGAAGTTGATTGTTAAATTTATATATTGCTGGGCCTAAATCTATTATTCCTTCCTATGGGTTAGCAAGGGCAAATATGACCTAGGATCGTTCCTTGAGCGGTCGAATTTGAAACGGAGCTTATCTAGATAATTTAGTAATTAAGATTGGGTTTTTACATAACTTAGTATCCAAGACTAGTGGCCAGGTACACCTTGTGTGGAGAGGCAGGATCCTTTTGGTCCCAATAAATTGGCGATTGTTCGGAAAATCCAACAACCAAGTCCAACCGGTTTATTCTAGACACCACTTTATCCGGAATATCAAATTATGTAAAGGCAATAGTTGGGTTGAATAGTTTATATAATTGTAATTAAAATAATAAAGCAATATAATTAAAATAAGCTAGCTAGCATGCAACAGCTAAGGACAGAGAAGACGTGGTTCACCATGATTTAAGATAACGTAGTGTCGGGAAAATTATGAGACACTCCTTGGATAGATATACCTTGGTGTGAATACTAGATTCCCTACTAAGCGGTTTCCCGATTAGCATGTCACGAGGAACTAGCCTTTGAAGATTCTGATTGGATGGACTATGCTCAACTCCCGACGCTTTATCCAGTCTAAGGATATAAGCGGCCCATCTTGGATGTAATGCATACCTTGGGCTCACGAATAAAGTAGCATAGCCATATAATATCCAACCTTTCTTAACACCTTAGTGTATCACCCAAGTGGGTGGTTATGGTTGAGTTTCGAATCCCTTTTTGTCAATGGTTTGGTAAAATCTAAGGGTTTGTAGACAAATTAGAACCTCTGATAGTTCTCAGTCATCCTTAAAGATTTATAAGCTTAGTTTGTATTGTAGTGCGTTAAATTCCTATTTATGACTTAAACCAGCCCTGACTTAAATCTACCCAATAAATCCCTTAGTTATCCACCATGTACTAGACTTATAGTGGTTCCATAGCTTCTAACCTTGACCATGCTCAAGTGGTCCTATAGTACATCAACACTGTACTCTAATGTTGCAACAATATTTCCTCGAGTCTTATACTCTTGACCAATGTCTTGATCTGGTCCTACGATAATTCCCCATGTACTTTATAGTATTTCCGATGGGTTCATACATTGACCAATGTATAAACACAAATAATTAATTACCCTTATAATGTCGACTTTATAAAAGGTTTTAATCACGTTTATTGGTGGAAGGACGATAATAACGAGGTTTAATATCATAGACAGAAATCAAGTACGAAACGATAATCATCCCTATATAACATTAATAAATCATGGCAAACAATCAAGCAATTACTCACACATCATGGTAACAAGCATTTCAATCATTAATAAATCACAAACATCAAACAAGAACATTATGATGAATTAATAAAAGAAAAGGATAGATAGTACCGGATAATGTCGGCATAATAACACTTGTATTTCTTCATAATATCCATAGCGTTACAATGCTTGATAGCTTCTACTACTAACTACATACTAATCTCCTATTGATCACTAGAGAGCGACAATAGAGAGATAATTACATTTCCTAATCTCTGTACTTTTCTCTCTCTAGAATTTAGAGAGAGAAAGTAGAGAGAGAACTAATCTCCTATAGATCACTAGAGAGTGACTATAGAGAGATATTTGAGAGAGAAGTGAAGAATTGGTGTCTGTTGAAATGAGAAATGAAGCCCTCCTTTAATAAGCAAAGCTGATGGCAAAATTGTAATTTTTTTGGCTGAAAAACGGATTGCCGCTTGGCAGGTCGTTTGGCAGGTCGTTTGGCAAGCCGTTTGGCAAGGGGTTTGCGAGCCAGGCAACCCATTTTTGATGCCCGTTTGCTGGCAGGCCATTTTCAAGCCTGGCAGGCCGTTTGGCAAGGGGTTTGGCAAGCCGTTTGCTGGATCGAACTTGTCTTTCACCGTTTTCGCTCTAGAATCTTCGTTTTAGCTCCGTTTTTGATGATTCTTGCGCCCACGCGTTCTTAATTGAATATTCTACAACATGAGATTAAGTAATTAAACTTTTACAAAAATTATAAAATAAGTTATCTAAACGCGAGTTAATCGTCTTAGCCGGTTTTGCTCGTTTTTCCTCGTTTCTTATCCGTTTTTAGTAATTCTTGAAACATAGCCTTTGTAATGACTAAATCTACCAAATTAACCAATAAAGTGATTATTTTGGTGATAAATTTTGGAACTTTATGGTTTTAGGGCTCAATATCGGGGGTAAAAACGTGACTTTTTGGCCGATATCAAATATCCCACACTTAGACTTTGCTTGTCCTCAAGCAAACCTTTCTTTCATTTTGAGTTCAAGGATGCTTATGAAGTTTCCGTTCTATTATTCAAGTGGTTTTTTATTTATTATAAGAGCAAGATCAGACAAACTGTCTTCTAAAAGGGGTAGAAACTATCTCTGCAAGTATGAGAGGAGGTTACATGACTTTGGCTTTCTTACACGGGTCTCAACAAATCACTCATGTGTTTTGGGGTTCCATATAAATCTATGAAATGAATTCACTCATAGCCAGTCATGCTGCAAGTATTGTCATAGGCTTGACCAAGAATCAAATCTCCACCGGTTAGATAAGGACGGAACTGATCTTCTCCCTAATCATTCTTTCAAGAGGAAGAGCGGATTTAAAGGTTGATTTGTGGAGAAAAGTGAAGGTTTTGATATGGCAAAAAGGGTGATTTTCGAGTCATTGAAATTTAGAGAGATTCGACAGATTTCGGTTTCATGAGGATATACTTTTTCTAGGAAAGATGGTACTCTATTTTTGTTGAAGAGTTCCTTTAGAAGGTGCTGATATTCAGCGAAGACTTTGCATCTTTTCTGCAATCCTCCTGGGTCACAATCTTCATTTTCTTGGGGATATAGACTTTTTTCTTCTCTTTATTGGAGACTTTGCTCATCTTTTTTTTTTTTGTATATCCTATTTTTATAACTTTGTTTATTTCTTCTTTTGCCCAGAGAGAAAGGTATTTCACCAGAAATATGTCTTTTATGATCTATCAAAAACAGTCTGGAATTTCGGAATTTTTCGACAAGTGTTTGAAGTAAACTTGGTCGATCTATCTCTAGAGCGAAAATAATCAAGAGAAATGGAGCTAAAACAAAGATTCTAGAGCGAAAACGGTGAAAGACAAGAAATCAAGTTACGATCCAGCAAATCAGCAAGCCAAACTGTGACAACCCAAAAATTTCCGACCAAATTTAAACTTTAATCCTTATATGTTTCCGATACGATAAGCAAAGTCTGTAATGTTGAATCTCAAAAATTTTAAACTATGGTCATACATTCATTTAACCTTGACCAAACCCTGCCGATTCACGAGCCATTAAAATTGGATTGGAATATAAATAAATAAATAAATAAATATATATATATATATATATATATATATATATATATATATATATATATATATATATATAAATATTATTGATACTTTTAATAATAATGATAACGATAAAAATAATATAATGATAGTTTTGATGAAAATATTAATTATTTAATAATAATAATAATAATAATAATAATAATAATAATAATAATATTATTATTATTAATAATAACGTTAATAATAATAACGATAGTAATAACAATAAAATTTTTTAATGATAATACTTATATTAATAATGATAATGATAATAATAATAATAATATTAATTATTAGATAATAATAATAATGACGATAATAACGACGAATACGATAACGATAACGATAACGATAACGATAGCGATAGCGATAGCGATAGCGATAGCGATAGCGATAACGATAATGATAACGACGATCGTAATAATAATAATAATCATTTTAATAATAATACTAAGATTAAAGATAATTCAGTTGACTATATCTTTTAAACCATTCATCGAAACCACACGATTCCTAAATGAAAAGTTATTGATTTTTCGTCAGCTTTTCAAAGGCATGCATATCACATACCTTATCCTAGTAGCATATGTATTAAATTCATGATCTATCATAAACTATTTAACGACAAAAATAAACATACAAGTATGCAAAATCATATATATACTCGAGCACTAGTCAGGGTACACTATTAATATATAAAAGTTAAGTTATGAGTGCTCACGTACCAATATTGTGATTCAATATTGTAGGAAAGTACGTAGACGCAACAGAGATGATAAACAATAGTTTGACCTCCCGAGCATACCCCCGAACATTACCCATAATCTCCATAGCTATAACCCATAATTTCCTTAGTTCTATCCCGCTCTAAAAACCCGTCTTGAGGTAACTCGCTCATAACCTCGTCGTAGTATTTTATGTATAATACTAATTATAATAATACTAATACTACTACTAATAATAATAAGATTAATGATATTAATAATAATTATTATAATAATAATAATAATAATAATAATAATAATAATAATAATAATAATAATAATAATAATAATAATAATAATAATAATATACACTGAGGGAGTATGAATCCGTATGTGTGTGAGTGAATCAATTCGAAGCAGAAACGATTGAACTTTATAGATATATTTGGCCAGCCATCCCCATGCGATCGCATGGGTTTGAAAGCCCTTGGCCATGCGATCGCATGGCCTTCTTCTCCAGCTCATATCCACTAAACAAAGGCTGCCGACACCAATTAATTAATAACATATATAAATATATATTTAATCTATATAATTATATATATTATATTATATTCACGAGCATAGTTGACTTGTACTTTTAGTTTCGATAACTTGTTCATTTACGCTCGACCTATGTCCTAGTTCCGTTTTATCGAACATTCGTTCGTACGCTAAGAAAACTTATACTTTACGTTCCGTGACGTGTACCTTTAACAAAATATAGACTTAATCATCGATAGACTATATTACCCAAAGTATAATCTTTACATTTGAGTGTTGTGGTCATTTTCTTCTATAAATCGACGTCTCGTTATATATACATATGATAATATAAATTTAAATCAAAACGTTTTGTATCTAATTAATATTATATTAAATCACTTTGTAAATATATAAATATATATATATATATATATATATATATATATATATATATATATATATACTTATATTTTAAAAAATATAAATTCGCACATATCGTATGTAATTGAAATATCTACTTAATAATATAATATTTGGTTTTTCAAAACTATTTATATTTCAAAGTTCATTTTAGAATCGATTAAATAATAGAAATTGTTATATTATATAACATTTATATTTTAAATCATATAATTTATTCATGCATCAAATTCTCATAATTTAACTTATCTAAATATCAATTGATTCAATAATCGAATACTAATATCGTTTATTAAATAATTCAAAATATATATATAAACACGTTTTTAATTACACATTGGAAGTTATATATATGTGTATATATATATATATATATATATATATATATATATATATATATATATATATATTCAATTAAATCACGGACCGTTATCATTTATAACTTGCAAAAGGTTTCTAGAAAGATTCAAATTTTTAAGATAACGTTAAAACCTTTATACTTATTAAAATGACTCGGTAACAATTTTCCAAAAGTGGTTCCAGACATTTATAAAGTTATATTCCTTTTTAAAGAAGACGTGACACCCAAATCATTGTATATAATTTCTAAAATTTATAACAGTAAAAGATAATGATAATAACTTTAATAATTTACTTCTTGACATATTGTAAAATGTACAAATCTTTCGAAACATATCGTAGTACGTTTTATATCTATTAATTGTATTCGAAACCACTTATATATAAGCTCAATATACTTGTCTATATATATATATATATATATATATATATATATATATATATATATATATATATATATATATATATATATATATATATATATATACACGTTTCACATAACACGTTTCACGTAACACTTTTTATTACGTAGACGTTTATCTATAACGAATAAGTATAACATTATACGTTTAATATTTTGCTAACATTTACAAGTCATAAAATAGATTTCCTAATATATTTAAATGTCAATCAAACCGTTTAATATTTTGTTAATATTTCTCAATTTAATAATCACACATATGTATATATTCATACATATCTATTTACACATAATTGTTCGTGAATCGTCAAGAGCAGTCTAAGGGTAATTGATTACATGAACATAGTTCAAAGTTTTTGAGATTTCCACATTACAGACTTTGCTTATCTTGTCGGAAATATTAAATCATATAAAGATAAAGTTTAAATTTGGTCAGAAATTTTCAGGTTGTCACAGTACCTACCCGTTAAAGAAATTTCGTCCCGAAATTTGATTGGGATGGTCATGGCTGACAATAAGTATGTTTTCATGATGCATATGAGCTGAAAATTAGGGTTTTATCATCATTGAGTAATATAGATAAAACAATTCTATTTTGTGAAGAGTACGAGTGAAGTTATTACAAAAGAGTGAAATGAATAAATGTAGATCCGTCATATCTTTTGGTGTAGATAGAATTTATTTCCGGAGTTCAAGGGATTTAGAGAAAATCTTCGTAATAAGATTTGATTCTTCGGTAATTTAAGAAATTAAGATCCTCTTCGGTTAAATGCGATAATCTGTCTCGATTACTCAGTCGGATATTTCACTATAAATCCACCCCCTTCATTTCCTTATTTCCACATCTCACACCTTATATTCATTCTCCCTCAATTCATACTTTAAAGCATTTGTTAATATGCTCCATCCAGTTCTGCTTCTTGATATATTCCTAACTTTCATATCTATCATTCTTCTTTTTCATTTGCCACCAGAAGAATCTATTTTCTTCTATTATACTCTCGATTTTATAGTGTTCTTAGTTCTCCCGTGTCTTTATATTGCTATATGCATCGATATATATGGTTTGTAATTTCTGGTTTATTGTTAGATTTTGTATCTTCCCTTATATTTCGATGTCTCTGCTTCTGTCTTTCTATAATCATTGACATCCACAGTTAATGTTTTCTCCTATTTGCTGCGATTTATGCTCCAATTTCTATTTCGGAGCTTCATTCTTTTGTTTTCCCTTCTTGTCATTAAGCACCACATGTAATGGTCCAGAATTCGTAGATATGAATTTCAGAATGAACATAGTTAATGTTCTAAGAAGAAAATTATAATGGCACGATCTTGATTTGTCAAATTACCAGAATACCTCGGAAAAGACCGAATCATCAAGAAAATATTTTCTTGATATGTTTAGAGTTTAAGTAGAATACAAGAGTCATGTAACATGGCACATGATGACTTACTGTAATATAATCACGTTGATCAAGTGTCATTATATTATACTAAATCATGCTTCAGTTCCCAACACTACTTCAAAAACATTCATATTTTAAACTCGAAGGTTTCAGAATTTAGAAACTAAAATAGTTTCTTTTATGATGTAACACAGATAGGGCGAAGAGGTAAATGATTTCGGATAACAATAGTTATGAAGATATCTTCAGAAATATCGAAGATATTTATAATGAAAGATATGATGATATCTTAGAATTTCTAACATCGATGGATGATGATGAAGATTTGTCAGTAAAGGTTTAGAGTCATGAGTAAGGTATTCGCTAAAGACTTCAACAGACACTGAATCATTTGGATTCTTTGAAGGCAGATTTAGTCGTTGTGATTTGTCTACAACCTCCTTCATGGTTTGCTCAATCCGTTTTTCAGTTCCAAACCTTCTCTTTTTCTGAGCTTTTCCAACACACTATTCTTTATCATCAAACTTTTAACTGTTATGGTTGTCAACAGTTTCTGCTGCTTCATTCAACTTTTTCAAAAATTTAGAGAATTAATTCGTAGATTGGGGTGTTTTTCAGAAACTTCACATTCGAAGTATATAAGTCTAGGAGATAGACGTTATATGTACACATATAGCTGTTGGCGTAGACGTGCTGCAAGATTTCAAAATACTGATTGCTGATTCCCAGTAATTGGCATGACAATTCTTGTTACAAGATGCGGATGAGTAAATGATGGGGTTTCGATAAATATAATGATTTTTTAGAAAGTCAAAGATCAGTGAAGTTGTTGGTAAGTTTATTGCTAATGTGGTGAGATATAAAAGGTTCTCCGGTAACGATGACGAAAGGGCAACCTCTATATCGAGGTTATAATAAGACTGTTTCAACTGAAAAGTCGAAGTTGACTTGCTGGAGCTGTGATAAAACTGACTAATTTGAAAAGGAATCGAAAAGTTATTTTTTGCTAATAAATGCCAAAGGGTTTGACAGGGATACGTGTTAAACTATGACTTTGGTTTTGAAAGCTTTTCAGGTGCAAGACTGTGGTTAATATGTGGTTGGATCATCATCTCGATTGTTCATTATTTCAAGTGTCTTCAGGAATTTCGAAGGGTTTGAACACAGATTGTAATCGTTAATATACATATGATGTTCTAGGATTTTGAATTATACAATTTTTTTTTTGGGGTTCTATGAATGGAAATGATGTTCTAGCACAGTTTCGGAGTCAAAGTATAGCTTTGAAAGTTGTAGGAATCTAAGAGTGATGTCTTCTGTTAAATTTTAACTTGGATTTTGATTTGTCAAAATCAGAATATGTAATCAAATTTGGATGAGACACGTTGTTTTGATTTCTATGAAAGGATGTACATAGTTGTGAAAGTAGTGAGTATAGTTGATGATTGCGCAATCAGATTCGAAGAATGTAACATATTAATTGTGAATTTATATATCTCTCGGGTATTATCTACCCGTTAAAAAAAATTTCACAAATAACATTTTTGTACAAATGAATTTTATTACAGTCTTTATGAAAATATATATGTATGTATATTTTTTTCAGATGTAATGTAGATTTAATGAGTTAATATTAAATTAAACTCATTTGATTTTCGGCTGGAATTAGAAATGAATAATTTCTAAAACTTTAGAAATTTCCTAATTTTCGTGGATTATCACTTCATCGTAAATGAAATTATGAATCAATGCTTCATCATTCATTTATATTGATATTTACTCGGTGAATGATGTTGGTGTTCGTGGGATTCTTGTGAACTTCGCAAGGTACGAATGATGTTCTCTAGAAAGTTTCGAGTATATCGAAAGTGTAAAATCAAATATGTAATTTAATAATACACTTAGTTTATTATGAAATGGAATTCATTGAATTGAAACAGAAATTGTAATTAACGATGGTTAAGTTGTTAACGAAGGATGTACATCATAGCATATTAATAATATGAATTTAACCGAGTAATATTGATAATGCTAAAAACGAACATATATTTCATAGCATTATCCCTCAATAAAGACAAGCTTTTGGTTGCAATTGTTCTATTTACAAGTGATATTCGTTTAAATAATAAAAGGTGAAGACAAAAGACAGATTCGACGATTTGAAGACGCAAACGACCAAAAAGCTAAAAAGTACAAAATACAATCAAAGTGGTTCAAATTATTGATGAGAAACGTCTAAAAGTTACAAGAGTACAAGCCGCAAAACGCAAAGTACAAGATATTAAATAGTACGAAAGGACGTTCGAAAATCCGGAACCGGGACCAGAGTCAACTCTCAACGCTCGACGCAACGGACTAAAAATTACAAGTCAACTATGCACATGAATATAATATAATATATAATTAATTCTTAAAATTATATATTTATTATATTATATATTAAAACCGTCGGCAAACTAGCAAACAAATAATTTTGAGCTGGATTCCCAGGCCATGCGATCGCATGGCCAGAAGGCACAAATGCCATGCGATCGCATGGAGCAAAAAGTTTGGCCACATTGCTATAAAAGGCGCAATTTCAGTCGAATATGAGACATCTTTTTCTATCCCTTTTTCAATCTCTCTCTCAATTTATATATATATTTATATTTATAATTTTAATTTTAATTTAATTTAAGATTAATAATAATAAGGTTATAGTGGCGAATGTTGTAAGTGTGTAAGTCGAAATTCTATCCGTGTAACGCTACGCTATTATTAATCATTGTAAGTTATGTTCAACCTTTTTAAATTAATGTCTCGTAGCTAAGTTATTATTATGCTTATTTAAATCGAAGTAATCGTGATTTTGGGCTAAAATATTAAAGACGGGGTAATTGGGCTTTGTACCATAATTGGGGTTTGGACAAAAGAACAACACTTGTGGAAATTAGACTATGGGCTATTAATGGGCTTTATATTTGTTTAATTGAATGATAGTTCGTTAATTTAATATAAAGATTTACAATTGGACGTACCTATAAATAACCACATACACTCGATCGGACACGATGGGCGGGATAATTATAAGTACTAATAATCATTCATTTAACCGAACACGGGAATGAATTAATAGTCAATGGACTTATTAAAACAGGGGTGAATTATATACAAGGAATATTGGTGTAATTATAGTTTAAGTCCCCAATTAGTTAGAATATTTGACTTCGGATATAAGGATAATTTGACGAGGACACTCTCACTTTATATTTATGACTGATGGACTGTTATGGACAAAAACCAGAAGGACATATTGAATAATCCAGGACAAAGGATAATTAACCCATGGTAATAAACTAAAATCAACACGTCAAACATCATGATTACGGAAGTTTAAATAAGCATAATTCCTTTATTTCATATTTTATAGCAATTTTATTTACTGTCATTTTATTTATCACACTTTAATTTATCGTACTTTTTAATTATCGCACTTTAATTTATCGCACTTTAATTATTGTCATTTACTTTACGCTTTAAATTAAGTTATATTTATTTTTAATATTTTACATTAGGTTTTAACTGCGACTTAAGTTTTAAAATCGACAAATCGGTCATTAAACCGGTTATTAATTAACTCATATAATATTTTATTTTATTATAATATATATATATATATATATATATATATATATATATATATATATATATATATATTTACAAATATAGTTTTAAAAATATAGCGTTAAACTTGGCTAGCTCCTTGTGGAACGAACCGGACTTACTAAAAACTACACTACTGTACGATTAGGTACACTGCCTATAAGTGTTGTAACAAGGTTTAGGTATATCCACTCTATAAATAAATAAATAACTTGTGTAAAATTGTATCGTATTTAATAATATTTCGCAATAAAAATATAACTATTTCGTATACACCTCTACGCACATCAAGTATTTTTGGCGCCGCTGCCGGGGACAACTTAAATGCCGAAAGCGAAACGCTATAAAAAAAGATTTTTATTAAGTTTTAATTTCTTTTTGTAAAAATACGTTTTAAATATTAAGAATACAAAAATACAAAAATATAAAAATAAAAACAAAATATATATATTTTTAAGAGTTGTTCAAAATATAAAAAAAAAAAAATTGTATTTTCTTGTAGTTACAAAAACTAATAGGTAGTTTTTTTTAAAAAAAATTAAGTTTTTATTTATTTTATATAAATATTCTTTATATAATATAAAAATAGAAAAAAATATAATTAAAATTGTAAACGGGCTACACTGTAGCAGCCCAAACAATCTGGCCCGGTTTTCTAATTCATGCGACCGCGTGGAATTAATAAAGAAACCTCATGCGATCGTATGAGGTAACCTGACACGCTGGTCTGAACCTGGTACTGCATTAATTACAGAGTATAATTTAATTATTATTATTATAAACCCTAATTAGGGTTAATTATTAAATTAATTAATTTTAGTTTTAATTAATTTGTAATATTTAGTTTAAATTAGTTTTATTAATTATAAAATTAATACTTTTATAAAATAAATAATATAAAAATAATATTTTTTTAAAAAAATTGTATTTTTACAACTTTAAGTTTTATTTTTATATTTTATATCTTTTTATTCGTAATATTTGTATTTTTATCGTTCGTAATTAGTTTTTAATCTAGTATTTTGCCGTAGTTATTTTTATTTCTAGATTTTTAAGCTTTGCCGTAAAATCCCTTAAATGCTTTTTCTTTAGATTAAGACTTAGGCGCTTTAGAATTTTACGACGTCGCTTATCACTTTAATATATTATAAGTTTTAGTACTTTTTAAGTTATTGCCATTTTGGATATAGAATTTCTTTAAGCTTTAATACCTTTAGACGCAACTTTTAATTCTTAGTTTTTAGACTTTTAAGTTTCGACGCGCTACGTTCTTTTTATTATTTTTCGACCTTTTATTTTTCGACGTTTTTCGACGCACTCTTTTTCTTTCTTATTTCTCGACGCTCTAGTTTTTAGGACATAGAATTTTCTATTTCTTCTCTAAAATTTCTTAAAATATCAACGAAAAATTATTTTAAGCGGTTAAATTGATAGACATCCAAAAATTTTCTGGTTCGTAGTAATAGTTGGATTTGTTAGTGGTAAGTTGTGGGCTTCCGATTTAAAGGGTCCTGGCTACCTGCTGCATCTATTGGCTATTCGAAAAGTGGGCAAAATCAGAAAAGTCTATTAATTTGATAACTTATATAATTTTTATTTTTATAACTAATAGGATATTCAGTGAATGCACCGAGCAAAACGTTCACCACCTTTTATACGTTCACCACCTGTAACTCGATCAAGACACCTAGCCAATATTGTCGCCGTTGATTTTTCTTTAGAATCGTCATCTAGTCGACCAAGTACTCCAATTCAAATTTCCGATAATCCATTTTTTGAACCCGACCTCACAATTGAGAATCCGGAGGATATTCAGGGACAATTCAGAGATCCTGAACCACTAATCATTCCTCCTTAACCACAAATCACTCATCCAGAGATTTTTGAGGAAGGAACCATTAAATCATAATCCTCTAGTGATTCAGATTCAACAAATTCAATAATGGAAAATCTGGAACCTCTAAGTATGGAAGACCGAATGAGAGCTAAACGCACTGGCCAAGGTCACACAATTACTCAACCAGACATTAATGTGCTAGATTATGAAATCAAAGGACAAATCCTACACATGGTAAATAATCAATGCCAATTTAGTGGTGCGCCAAAGGAAGATCCAAATGAACATCTTCGAACCTTTAATAGGATCTGTACTCTATTTAAAATTAGAGAAGTAGAGGATGAACAGATATATCTCATGTTATTTCCCTGGACTTTAAAGGGAGAAGCCAAAGATTGGTTAGAATCGTAACCTGAAGGGGCGATTGATACATGGGACGTTTTAGTTGAAAATTTTCTTAAACAATTCTTTCCGGCATCTAAAGCCGTGAGACTTCAAGGAGAAATTGTTACGTTCACGCAAAAGCCAAATGAAAGTCTATATGAGACGTGGACAAGATTTGGAAAGTTATTGAGAGGATGTCCGCAACATTGTTTAGACACTTATCAAATAGTACAAATATTCTACCAAGGATGCGATATCACTACACGAAAACACATCGATATAGCAGCTGGTGGTTCCATTATGAAGAAAACCGCAACTGAAGCTTACAAAATTATTGATAACACTGCTTCCCACTCACATGAGTGGCACCAAGAAAAAGATATCGTTAGATCATCTAAAGCAGCTAGAGCCAATTCTAGCCATGACTTTGATTTCATTTCTGCAAAGATAGATGTTGTCGAGAGACGAATGGAAAAGATGACTAAAGATATTCACTCAGTACGAATTAGTTGTGAGCAGTGTGGAGGACCACATCTGACAAAAGATGGTCTCAGTATTGAACAAACAATGGAACACAGAGAGAATGTTTCATATATAAACTAAAGGCCTGGAAATAATTATCAGAATAATTATCAACCGCCAAGACCAATCTACAATCAAAATCAAAATTATAACCGAAATGTTCCATACAACAACCAACAAGGTCCTACAAGTATCCAATAATACTTACAACCAGTAAAGACCTATTTTTCAAAACAAACCACCACAAACCGATGATAAAAAGACAAATTTAGAAGATATGATGTTAAAGCTAGTTGAATCTCAAACGCAGTTTTTCACATCTCAGAAACAAACCAATGAACAAAATGCTCAAGTATTTAGAAATCAACAAGCTTCTATTCAAAATCTGGAACAAGAAGTAAGCAACCTAGCAAGGTTGATAGGTGAAAGAAAATTGGGAAGTCTACCTAGCGATACAAATGCTAACCCCCGGAATGAAACATCTAAAGCCATTACCACAAGAAGTGGTATTACACTTAAACCACCTGAAATACCTGTAATTTCTGATGACCCTATTCCTACTCCACAAGAACCACAACCTGAGCAAGATAAGGAAACAGAACCGGTAGTTGAAAAGATTAATGAAGATAACACAGTTAAGGCAAAACCTTATGTTAAACCATACCAACCACCACTTCCTTACCCGAGTAAAATGAGAAAAGAAAGACTTGAAGCCGAGCAATCTAAATTCTTGGATATGTTTAAACAAATAAATGTAAATCTTCCTTTCATTGATGTGATATCAGGAATGCCAGGATATGCTAAATTCCTGAAAGATCTAATCACAAATAGAAATAAAATGGAAGAACTCTCGGCTGTTACAATGAATGCTAATTGTTCTGCAGTGCTATTGAATAAACTACCAGAAAAATTATCAGATCCAGGAAGTTTCACAATTCCATGTTTTCTGGGTAGTCTTAGTTCAATAGAAACATTGGAAAACTTAGGTGCTAGTATAAATCTAATGCCGTATTCATTATACGCTAAACTAGACCTTGGAGAATTGAAACCAACACGAATAAGCATACAAATAGCCGATCGATCAGTAAAATATCCTATAGGGATAATGGAAAACATGCTAGTTAAAGTTGGTACTTTAGTATTTCCAGTAGATTTTGTTATTCTGGACATGGAAGAAGATTCTAGAGTTCCTCTCATATTAGAAAGACCATTCTTAAACACGGCTAAAGCAATAATAGACGTGTTCGGTAAGAAACTGACCCTAAGTATAGAGGACAAGAGTGTTACCTTTTCTGTTGATAGAGTCATGCAACAACCGCAATCGGCAGATGATACATGTTATTATATTCAAACTATAGATTCACATGCAGAATTGTTAGAAGAATTTCCAGAATTACAAGGAACAGGAGAATGTTCTTTAGGAGAAGGAACTGAACCAATTGATGAAACTGAAATGTTAGCTGCACTTATGGCTAATGGATACGAACCAACAACAGAAGAAATTCAAATGCTAAAAGAAGAAGACAGATATCGATATAAATCATCGATAGAAGAACCACCGACATTAGAGTTAAAGCCACTTCCAAACCATTTGGAATATGCTTATTTACATGGTGAATCTGAATGACCTGTAATAATATCGTCTTCTCTTACTGAAAATGAAAAATTTCAACTCATTTCTGTGCTAAAAGCTCACAAACCAGCTATTGCATGGAAAATTCATGACATTAAAGGCATAAGTCCTTTATATTGCACACATAAAATCCTTATGGAAGAAGGTCATAAAACCTATGTGTAACGCCAACGAAGACTAAATCCGAATATGCAAGATGTTGTTAAGAAAAAAATTATTAAACTGCTAGATGTAGGTTTAATTTATCCAATCTCTGATAGTCCATGGGTAAGCCCAGTTCAATGTGTACCTAAGAAGGGTGGCATGACTGTCATCACAAATGAAAAAAATGAGCTTATTCCTACAAGGACTGTAACAGGATGGCGTGTCTGTATTGATTACAGAAAATTAAATGACGCCACCAGAAAAGATCACTTTCCCTTACCTTTCATTGATCAAATGTTGGAAAGGTTAGCTGGGAATAGTTACTATTGTTTTCTTGACGGTTTTTTCGGATATTTTCAAATTCCAATAGCACCCGAAGATCAATAGAAAACCACATTCACATGCCCTTATGGTACTTTTGCTTACAAACGCATGCCATTTGGACTTTGCAACACCCCTGCAACCTTTCAAAGGTGCATGATGGCGATTTTTCACGACATGATAGAAGAATACATGGAAGTTTTCATGGATGACTTTTCAGTCTTCGCTGATACATTTGAATCATGTCTAGTTAATCTTAAACGAATGCTTATTAGATGCGAACAATCAAATCTAGTTCTTAATTGGGAGAAATGCCATTTCATGGTTAAAGAAGGCATCGTTCTTGGTCATAAAATTTCAAAGGAAGGAATTGAAGTGGATAGAGCTAAAGTAGATGTAATTGCTAAACTTCAACATCCCACCAATGTTAGAGGAGTTAGAACTTTTCTAGGGCATGCTGGTTTTTACCGACGTTTCATAAAAGATTTTTCTAAAATTGCCACTCCTATGAATAAACTCCTAGAAAAGGATGCCCCATTCATCTTTTCAGATGAATGCATCAAATCTTTTAATATTCTTAAAGAAAAACTCACTAATGCGCCGATCATGATCACTCCAAATTGGAATCTACCGTTTGAACTTATGTGCGATGCAAGTGATTTTGCAATGGGAGCCGTTTTAGGACAAAGGATTGAAAAACGATTTCAACCTATTTATTACGCTAGTAAGACGTTACAAGGAGCACAAACAAATTACACAACTACTGAAAAAGAACTCCTTGCTATTGTATTTGCTTTTGACAAATTTCGTTCATATCTCGTTCTAGCTAAAACGGTGGTCTATACCGACCATTCGGCTCTTAGATACCTATTTTCAAAACAAGATGCCAAACCACAATTAATCTGTTGGATCTTACTCTTACAAGAGTTCGATATTAAAATCCGAGACAAAAAGGGAGCAGAAAATCTTGCCGCTGATCATCTTTCTCGTCTTGAAAATCCTGAATTAGAAGTTCTAAATGAATCGGCCATACAAGATAACTTTCCTGATGAATATCTATTGAAGATAGATTATAATGAAATTTCATGGTGTGCAGACTATGCAAACTACTTAGTATGTGGATTCCTTGAAAAAGGGTTGTCGTACTAAAAACGAAAGAAATTCTTTAGTGATATAAAGCACTATTTCTGGGAAGATCCACATTTGTTTAAAAGTTGTCCCAATGGAATAATACGCCGATGTGTATTCGGGGATGAAGCCAGTCAAATCTTAAACCATTGTCACATAGGACCAACAGGAGGGCATTATGGGCCTCAACTCACAGCAAGAAAAGTTTACGATGCTGGATTCTATTGGCCTACAATTTTCAAAGACGCACACCTTCTTTGTAAATCCTGCGATGCTTGTCAAAGTGCCGAAAAAATAAGTCAACGTGATGAAATGCCACAGAATGTCATTCAAGTATGTGAAGTATTTGACGTTTGGGGTATTGACTTTATGGGTCCATTTCCAAAATCTCATAATAATCTCTACATTCTCGTTGCCATTGATTATGTATCTAAATGGGCGGAAGCACAAGCTCTCCCAACTAACGATGCACGAGTTGTAGTTAACTTCTTAAAACGTCTTTTTGCTAGGTTTGGAACACCGAAAGCTTTAATAAGTGATCGGGGTACTCATTTTTGTAATAATCAACTTGAGAAAGTTCTCAAAAGATATGGAGT
The DNA here is from genome assembly GCF_046630445.1 of Rutidosis leptorrhynchoides. NCBI lineage: Eukaryota > Viridiplantae > Streptophyta > Magnoliopsida > Asterales > Asteraceae > Rutidosis > Rutidosis leptorrhynchoides. The sequence continues at coordinate 694,985,251 of NC_092333.1, read as the reverse complement.
AACTCATAAAATCTCAATAGCTTATCATCCACAAACAAGTGGACAAGTTGAAAATACCAACCGAGCTTTAAAACGTATTCTAGAGAAAACCGTAGGATCAAATCCGAAGGAATGGTACATGAAGCCGGACGTCTACGGTTAAGTCAACTAAATGAATTAGAAGAATTAAGACATGAAGCATATGAAAATTCGTTAATCTATAAAGAAAGAACGAAGAAATGGCATGATAAAAGAATCAGAAGTTCAAAAGAATTTAAAGAAGGAGACAGAGTTCTTCTTTTCAATTCACGATTCAAGCTATTTACTGAAAAATTGAAATCAAGATGGTCTGGACCATTCATAGTCAAAAGAGTTTTCCCATATGGAACAGTAGAATTAATAAATTTAAATGGAATTGAATTTAAGGTTAATGGTCACAGAGTTAAACATTACATTGATAATCCAATGGAAGTTGAAGATGAAGTTAATCACAATTTCGACACCACAGCTAACTAAGTGTGGGAAGGTTCGAATCTTTTTAGGGTAATGTATATTTCTGTTAGAGTTAGATATTCTGTTTTCGTGTAGTTTCTGAGAATGGAATCCGAATGGTCTTTCCCTAGCAGACCCTAAAGAACTAGTCTTCTCCCTCCATTCTGAATTTTTATTTTTTTAGGTTTTACGAGATGAAGAATTCCTTTGATTTGAACCATGGTCTAATGCTACACGCTTTGATTACTAAACGTAATAATGACACACTCCCGAGTGACCTGGTGTCAGTAATAAGAGGCAGATGTGACGAAGTAAGGAAAGAACTCAGGAAAGATCATCATAACACACATTTTGGAAAAGGAAAATCAAAATCCGCAACAAAAAGAAGAGCACGACACCTTCAAAGATGTTATAAATGCGGAAAATGGTCAAACGAAGGTAAATGTTCAAACAATCAAACATATTCAAATACCGAATTTGTTACTCTATGCAGAGAAGGACCGTTCATATGTTTAGAAGAAAAGATATTGAAGAATCGAGGTTACACTTATGTAGCTATGGAGAACCAAATCACACGACTCTCCTATGAGTTAGCTAAAGCAGGTCTCTGATAATTCTATCTCATAGGTAAGTATGTACAGTTTTTATTTTTGTTTTTATTTTATTGCGTTTAACCTTTTGATAATAAACGCTGAATCGTTCACTATAAAGTATTAAATTGGTATTCAATAAAATTAGGTATGCGTAACCGAAATTATTGATATCATACAAAAATTTATTACATCACTGCGAAATTTACCGTTTATTCTTAAGGTATAAATATCTTTAATCAATCAACCCAAAATATTTTAAAAATTCGTTAGGAGTAAAACTAGGTTATGGAACCAAAATTACTTTACCGAAAAGAGGGGCGTATATTTTTGATAATATTTGGTTGATTAAAGTGGGATAAAAGACCAAAAAGATTTTTAATTTTAATTTTTACCTTGTTTTTAAAATTAATACATAAATATTAAATTAATATTGTAAATCTTTTTAAATCAAAATATTTAAGTTTTTAAATATTTTAAAAAATTAATATTTTCAATATAGGTTTGTAAAATTAATGTATAAAAATATTAATAATATTTATATGAATTTTTAATTTTATGCATTTTAAATTTAAGTTTGGTGTAAATTTAAAAACAAAAATTTACTTTATTTCACTAAGTTAAAAATATGATTTTTAAAATTCGTCGTGAGTTGAAGACTAGGTCGTTGAACCGAAATTGCTTTACCCGAGGGTGGGATGAGAAATTTTATTATCATTATTTTTAATCTTATTGAATTAAGGTATGCCAAAAACATTAAAAAACCCAAAAATCTTTACTTTTAAAACAACGCTTAAAAAGTGACAAATTTTAAAATTTTATCGAGAGACGGACTAGGACAACGATCCGAAACGCCCTCATCCTAAAAAGAAACAAAATTTTTAAAAATTTATTAATTTATGTTTTTATTAGTTAAAGGTTTTTATTAAAAAAAATATATCAGACCCCATGCGATCGCATGGGGTTTCCTCTTCAAATCCATGCGGTCGCATGGAGGCTAAAATTTGGTCAGGAACAAAAGAGCAGCTCGCTGTTCTGTCTCAACACAAAACACAGACACACATACCCGAAAATACTCCCAAACACTCTCAAAAATTCGCCATTTTTCACCATAATTCATCAAATTTCTTGCTCTAATCATGAATTTGTTAAGAAGTTTTTCAAGAAAGGTAAAGATTTCACCCCTAAACTCTTTAAATTCGATTACACAAAGAGGTAAAAACAAGGAGAAGATGACCTTACACGACTTATTTTACCTTAAGTGTATTCGAAACACTAGAAGCTTTGTTAATATCCCCTACTGTGTTAGTTTTTATCTGTCCAAAATGGTGGCAGGAATACAGGATGGAAGAATAATAGGAGGAGGTATTTTTGTTACTCTCATTGGAGAGTATTTGGGTGTAGATAGGGATCAAGGGGGTCCACTGATGGTGTGTAGGGAACATGTTGATACTTTAGGATTGAAGGTCTATCAGGGTGCAAAGGTATTAAAGAGCAGACGCAATCAGGCAGTACCATATGATGGTCGTCATCCACAGGTAGAGAGAGGTCCAGATGAGGAAATGGAGGAAGCGGATGACATTAGGGATGTCATTAGGGAGGCTGTTACTAACGTTTATCAGCGTATAGATGAGATAGAAATGACAAACGAGGCTAGATTTAGTCAGTTCGAGCAGTGGCACGCCGAGAATGTGTACGAGCATTCTAGGCAACGACAGCATAATAGATGGCACTATCATCAGCATCAGATCATGAGCCAGCTATCACCTCAGGTACCACATAACTACGTACCGACCCGACATGCTTACTATCCTCCACACCAGCCCGATATGCGACCACCATTTACTCTCTACGACCCTAACCAGGCCTATCAGTACACCTATAACCAACCGTAGAACCCTCCCGACGACATGAACTGGAACCCCTATCCAGATTGATATAGTTCCCGTTGGTGATTTTTATCTTTTATTATTTTTATTTACTTATGTTTAAAACCTATAATATTGTGACACTTTTATGTAATTTTTAACATTTTTTTATTTTGTTACTAATATTTCTTATTTATAATTTGATGGTGGGATGTTAAGTCCCATTTCAAATTACCATGCATGTTATTATTTGTATGTATGTATTTTGTCAATTGTACACTACAGGGTAAAACAGCGCATTTTCAAAGACTGGTATTAAGTTCAGCAAAAGCTATTAATTTTGACGACAAAATAAAAAACAAGTGTGATGTAACAAGAAGGAATGAACAAATAATGTGCACCATTTATCATTCAACAAACAAACACCAATATGTTTGGAAACTTTGGTAAAATTTAATCATTTTTCTACACTAGTCACCCTCAACAATTTAAATAGCTTCTGATTTCTTGCAAATGAGGGCATTGCAAGATCTTAAGTGTGGGAAGGGGTTAAATTCTTTCGGTTTTTAAAAAATTTTAATTTGAACACTTGGTTACCATTAAAAAATACTAGTAACGCAGTAGTTGTATTAGAATCTAGTGCTCTCTGATAATAAAGAACAGCCCTAGTCTTATATACTGACTACCCAATTCTAGTAAAATTTTTCAAAATTTTCAAATAAATGAATTCAGAATCATGTTTATACATATTTATGAACGATAAAACTAGGTGTTAACACCGAAATTATTGTTACCTCGGAAAGGACATAAATTGAGAAACAACCTAAAATGTTAGAATTCATTTAAAATGGAATAGAGAAAAATAAAAAGGCAAAGAAAGGAAAATAAAAGCCAAGTGTGGGAAAAATTTACCAAGTTATTTAGAACATATGTCACATATTTTTGTACAAATAATTGAAGATACTTTTGTGTTGGACAAAAATTAACTGTTTTACCCGGTAAATTGTAATATATTTGAAAGAAAGATGGATCTACACGATGAATCAATTCCATCATTAAAAGAAAGTAAAGTATTTCGAAAAAGACACGCGCTTCTTGATTTAGGTCAGGAAGTTTTCGTCCAGACCAGTTGTAGAGTCTACGAAAAACCTTGAAAAGTTTTCTCGAAAATCAGCTGGAAATCCATGGACCTCAGCATCAAACAGGGTCGCCAAGTGGTCAGACTTATCCTAACCATGAGAGGATCTGTCTCGTACAATGGGGGCACCATGCAAATTAGCTTATAAGACTAATGAATCAGATCCCCAGAAAGGATAATCTCCTTAAAGATAAAAAATCAGCTTTTAAGACTGATATTACTCAATCCTTGAGATTGACCTTAAAGATTGAGAATTACAAACTCATGGAATTCAATGATATCTAAACTCGAGCTTGAACAAGAAAATATTTTGATCAAATTACAAACCGATTTATTTTATGAAAACCCTATTTTCATTGCGTTCATTACCATTGAACGTAAAATCCTAGGAATTCACCTGAAATTCATTAGGTCACCTGAACCAAATCGGGTGTCAACCGTAAGAACGGTGGTTGCATAGCATGGTCAAAGACAGGACCTTGTGCTAGATTGAAAAACTATAGGGTGATCTTTACTATTGCTCATACAAAGGATAGTAATTGCATCCGACACGATATAGACCATAATCAAAAGCATGTCACGGGACATTGCCTCAACAGCTGCTTGTTCAATGTTTTCCGTTACAACCGGAAGGTAGTTTACCGAAAGGTAATATACGGAGCAAGTAAACTGGACGTGTTGCTTTCCCATCACAAGGTTAGCAAGTGGGTGACACAAAACCATAAGTTTTGAGCTAAAATTTTCAAATCTGAAACCCACAAAACCTACAAAAACATTTTGCAAACACCGGTGAAGTATATATATAGATTTTATTTTTGAAAGATCAAATGTTTTCATAAAGATCCAATTTCCTTAAGGATCTATATTTTTATAGTCATGTGGGACTGTAAACCACAACGTTACTATCATTGTTCATACCGCCGTATAGAAATCACTGATGTACAAAGTGTGAAGAATAAAGAAGTGATTCTAGTATTTTTATTTCAAGACTATATTGCTTGAGGACAAGCAACGCTCAAGTGTGAGAATATTTGATAATGCTAAAAACGAACATATATTTCATAGCATTATCCCTCAAGAAAGACAAGCTTTTGGTTGCAATTGTTCAATTTACAAGTGATATTCGTTTAAATAATAAAAGGTGAAGACAAAAGACAGATTCGATGATTTGAAGACGCAAACGACTAAAAAGCTAAAAAGTACAAAATACAATCAAAGTGGTTCAAATTATTGATGAAAAACGTCTAAAAGTTACAAGAGTACAAGCCGCAAAACGCAAAGTACAAGATATTAAATAGTACGAAAGGATGTTCGAAAATCCGGAACCGGGACCAGAGTCAACTCTCAACGCTCAACGCAACGGACTAAAAATTACAAGTCAACTATGCACATGAATATAATATAATATATAATTAATTCTTAAATATATATATATATATATATATATATATATATATATATATATATATATATATATATATATATATATATATATATATATATATATATATATATATATATATATATATGTATGTATATGTATGTATGTGTATATATATATATATATATATATATATATATATATATATATATGTATGTATATGTATGTATGTGTATATATATATATATATATATGTTATATGTTATATTAAAACCGTCGGCAAACTAGCAAACAAATAATTCTGAGCTGGATTCCCAGGCCATGCGATCGCCTGGCCAGAAGGCACAAATGCCATGCGATCGCATGGAGCAAAAAGTTTGGCCACATTACTATAAAAGGCGCAGTTTCAGTCGAATATGAGACATCTTTTTCTATCTCTTTTTCAATCTCTCTCTCAATTTATATATATATATATATATATATATATATATATATATATATATATTTATAATTTTAATTTTAATTTAAGATTAATAATAATAAGGTTATAGTGGCGAATGTTGTGAGTGTGTAAGTCAAAATTCTGTCCGTGTAACGCTACGCTATTATTAATCATTGTAAGTTATGTTCAACCTTTTTAAATTAATGTCTCGTAGCTAAGTTATTATTATGCTTATTTAAATCGAAGTAATCATGATGTTGGGCTAAAATATTAAAGACGGGGTAATTGGGCTTTGTACCATAATTGAGGTTTGGACAAAAGAACGACACTTGTGGAAATTAGACTATGGGCTATTAATGGGCTTTATATTTGTTTAATTGAATGATAGTTCGTTAATTTAATATAAAGATTTACAATTGGACGTACCTATAAATAACCACATACACTCGATCGGACACGATGGGCGGGATATTTATAAGTACTAATAATCGTTCATTTAACCGAACACCGGAATGAATTAATAGTCAATGGACTTATTAAAACAGGGGTGAATTATATACAAGGAAAATTGGTGTAATTATAGTTTAAGTCCCCAATTAGTTGGAATATTTGACTTCGGATATAAGGATAATTTGACGAGGACACTCGCACTTTATATTTATGACTGATGGACTGTTATGGACAAAAACCAAATGGACATATTGAATAATCCAGGACAAAGGAAAATTAACCCATGGTAATAAACTAAAATCAACACGTCAAACATCATGATTACGGAAGTTTAATTAAGCATAATTCCTTTATTTCATATTTTATCGCAATTTTATTTACTGTCATTTTATTTATCGCACTTTAATTTATCGTACTTTTTAATTATCGCAATTTTATTTACCGTCATTTTATTTATCGCACTTTAATTTATCGCACTTTAATTATTGTCATTTACTTTACGCTTTAAATTAAGTTATATTTATTTTTAATATTTTACATTAGGTTTTAACTGCGACTTAAGTTTTAAAATCGATAAACCGGTCATTAAACGGTAAAAACCCTCTTTTATAATAATAATACTACTTATATATATATATATATATATATATATATATATATATATATATATATATATATACAAATATAGTTTTAAAAATATAGCGTTAAACTTGGCTAGCTCCCTGTGGAACGAACCGGACTTACTAAAAACTACACTAATGTACGATTAGGTACACTGCCTATAAGTGTTGTAGCAAGGTTTAGGTATATCCACTCTATAAATAAATAAATAAATAAATAACTTGTGTAAAATTGTATCATATTTAATAATATTTCGCAATAAAAATTTAACTATTTCGCAATAAAAAAAGATTTTTATTAAGTTTTAATTTCTTTTTGTAAAAATACGTTTGTGATGTTGATGCTCGAGGTACAGATTGTGATGTTGAGGTGTTGGATGCGGATGTTGATGTTGGTGGTGGTGATTTTACTGTTGGTGTTGCTGATGGTGGTACTGTTGCTGCCGGTGCTGCTGATGGTGCTTCTAACCTTTGCACCATATCCTCCAAAGTCACTACCCGAGCGCGTGTACTTTATAGTATTTCCGATGGGTTCATACCTTGACCAATATATAAACACAGATAATTAATTACCCTTATAATGTCGACTTTATAAAAGGTTTTAATCACGTTTATTGGTGGAAGGACGATAATAACGAGGTTTAATATCATAGAAAGAAAGCAAGTACGAAATGATAATCATCCCTATCTAACATTAATAAATCATGGCAAACAATCAAGCAATTACTCACACATCATGGCAACAAGCATTTCAATCATTAAGAATTCACAAACATCAAACAAGAACATTATGATAAATTAATAAAAGAAAAGGATAGATAGTACCGGATAATGTCGGCATAATAACACTTGTATTTCTTCATGTGATGACCCGGAAATTTCTGACCAAATTTAAACTTAATCTTCGTATGAGTAACATTTTTGACACGATAAACAAAGTCTGTAAAACTGAATCTCAAAATTTTTAAACTATTTTCATATATTCAAATACCTTTCGGTTGTTTTCGACGGTTCGCGAACAATTATATGTATATAGATACATATATATATATATATACTATAACTTGAAAACGTAACAATGTATTAATTTTTTTGATACCGTACATTAAACTTATTGGTTTAAATATTTATTTGAATATATATGATAAGTTGGAATATTAATTATATGAATAACTTACGACGTATATTTAAAACGTGTTTATGAATGTTGAAAATATATATTAACTTGGTCATAAAACGATTTGTTATTATATATATATATATATATATATATATATATATATATATATATATATATATATATATATATATATATATATATATATATATATATATATATATATATATATATATATATATATATAACAAATAGCGAGACAATGATTTATAGAAGTAAATGACCAAAACACTCGAAAGTTTAAGATACACTTTGAATGATATAGTTTATTGATAATTTAAGACTATATTTTGACAAAAGTACGAGTCACAAAACGTAAATTGCGAGTTTTCTAAGCGTACGAAAATGCGTTCGAGAAACCGGAACCGGGACATAAGTCGAGTGACAACGTACGAGTCATCGGAACGAAAATTACAAGTCAACTATGCACATGAATTTAATATAATATATAATTAATTATTTAAATTATATATATTATATATATTACTAGTTTTATGAGCCCGTGCATTGCACGACAATTGTAAAAATTAGTAAGCGATAATGTTTATTGATACATATTAAATCTATAATACAATTACAATGAAAAATATCTAATCTAATAATATTTGTATTGAAACATTAGTATTGAATACTAACGTGAGCCCGTGCATTTTACGATATTTGTGTAAATTAGTATTCGATAACGTTAAGATTCATATTTATCAAATGTATAATACAATCCCAATGAAAAATCGTTTATTACTAATAACATTTGTATCGAAAACATTAGTATTGAATACTTAACGCATAAATTATGAGCTCGTTTATAAGTCTATTATTATAGAATTTAAAATACTATAATTTAATCAATATATAAGAATATAATTCTATTATATTGCTGGGTGATGATAAATTCACTTATGTTTTTGATATATTCAAGTTTTATGCAATAATTATTTGTATATTACAACTATTAATGCATAAAAATAAGTCAATTTATCAAATATTTGAGTGATACACCTTCCATGTTTAAGAGTCTCACTTTCTTTATTATATTTAAAAGTCACCATAAATATGTAAAGTATATACGTACATTTTATAAAATTATATATAGAAACTTTAAATCATATACCTTTAATTTAGGAAGTTTATCTAGAAAAATATTATTATTTAATTTGGTTTAATTAAGAAAATGACACGTAGGATTATTTAATTTAGATTAATTGAGAAATTGACACGTAGGATTATTGGCACACGCTTTATAATAATGTATAGATATTTAATTATGTCGACAAACAAGAAAACAAAAAATATGTGAGCTGGATCTGACGGCCATGCGATCGCATGAGAAATAGGCATAAAACCCATGCGATCGCATGGGCATCAGAATCAGGAATTATGGCTATAAATATCAGGTTTCTTGCGCATGTTTTTTTACACATATTACTCAGTAAGTATTTATTTATTTATTTATTTATTATTATTATTATTATTATTATTATTATTATTATTATTATTATTATTATTATATTATTAAGATTATTATTATTATTATTATTATTATTATTAATCTTAATATTTTTAGTAATATTATACATAAAATATTACGACGAGGTCATGAGCGTGCCACTTTCAAAACAAGCTTCAAACGGGATAGAACTAAGGAAATTATGGGTTATAGCTATGGAGGTTATGGGTAATGTTCATGGGTATTGTTCGCAAGTCAAACCTAGTATTTATCATCTCTGTTGCGTCTACGTAGTTTCCTGCAATATTGAATCTCAATATTGATACGCTGAGATCTACGGTTAATCTTGCATTCCGAGTTACGGTCACTTTTTGATGAATGACCTTATTTGCTGCTAAGGTGAGTTTCATTTGCTCCCTTTTTAATTGCTTTTGCAATCTATATTTTTGGGCTGAGAATACATGCACTTTATTTTAAACGCAATGGATACAAGTACATACTAAATTCTACACCGAGTTTGAACCGAAAATCCCTTAGCTTTGGTAACTAGTAACTGCCGGTTATAAGAACTGGTGGGCGCGAGTAGTAGTATATGGATCCATAGGGCTTGATATCCCCGTCCGAGCTAGAGCACTAGCCTTTTAACGGACGTATGCTATTTGAGAAGTGTACACGTTGGTTTGCGTGTATTATTAAGATGATTATACAAAGGGTATAAATTATATATACGTTAAGTTTAGTTACCAGGGTGCTCAATCTTGTAGAATATTTTGATAAACGTTTCTGGATGAAACAACTGAAATCTTGTGATCCAATTTTATATACAGACTATACGAAACACTAAAACTATGAACTCACCAACCATTGTGTTGACACTTGTTAGCATGTTTATTCTCAAGTTTCCTAGAAGTCTTCCGCTGTTTGCTTATATGTTAGACAAGCTATGTGCATTGAGTCTTACAGGACATACTTTTCAAGGAAACGTTGCATTCACCAAATCATCACCATGTATCTTATTTTGACTGCATTGTCAACGGAAGTATCATTGTAAACTATTATATTACGATGATTGTCTATATGTAGAAATCATCAGATGTCGAAAACCTTTGATTTAAATATGCATTTATGGTGTGCCTTTTCAAAAGAATGCAATGTTTACAAAACGTATCATATAGACGTCAAATACCTCGCAATGAAATCGATGAATGACGTATTGTCCATATGGATTTGGAGCGATCGTCACAGTTGGTATCAGAGCATTCTTCCTAGTGAACCAGGTCTTGCATAAGTGTGTCTAACTAATAGTTGTTAGGATGCATTAGTAAGTCTGGACTTCTACTGTGTCTGCATGTCAAAAGTTTTGCTTATCATTTCTTGTCAGAAATTACCTGTCTATCATCTTAAGTCTAAACGCGTCTTATTGCATTGATTGCATAGATAGTGTATAGACAAAATTCATATCTTGGCATATCTATTACAGTAAACTTTGACTGCCATCTTTCGAAAATTTCTCCGTAATTTACGGGATTTTGGTATTATATATACATATGTAAATTATGTATTAAAGAGTACCAATCTAAATTCTATAATCTATTTCATATCAAAAATCATCTCTCTAATTATACAAGATGGATCCCGTATCTAGTCCAAATTCCTTAAATTCTGACAGCTATTCCGATATGGATATTCAACTGAATTCCGAAGACAGTGTAACCGGAATGGATCAACCAATTAGCCATCATCTATTCTGGATGAATTGGGGATGGGTTCGTAGCTTACTTAATTATTGGAGACAAGAAGAAGGCGATCCCTTCCATCCACCACATTGCCCTCTGGGCGAAGAACCTGAAGCACTTACCGGCGAACCTGTTCGAGACACCATTTTCTCTCTCATTTCCAGAGTATCTCATCACGATAATATACTATCTCAAATTCTGGATCTTATTCATCCGCTCGTCTGAACCGCCAATCATCCCAGTGTAGTAGAAGAAGTCAACGAGCTTCGCGCTCGGTTAGTGGCTTTGGAGAATATGGTGCAAAGGTTACAAGCACCAGCAGCATCACCGGCATTAACAGTACCACCGACAACAACACCAACAGTACCATTACCACCACTAACAATCACATCCGCATCACACGCCTCAACATCACAATTTGTACCTCGGATATCAACATCATACGCACCATAGGTACCAAGAAGTACCAGCAACGACAAACGATGAAGTATGAATTCATAACTTCATCGGAGAAACATTCTAAAGCGATTATGTAATTTCTAAAGTTTAGAGATTATCTATTCTAGCCTTAACCCTAAATTAGATAGAGTAGAAACCCTTATCCGAATGGTGTAAGATACAAGCTAAACTTGTTTTACCAACAGCATCAATAGTACCCTTAGCCTCACCACCACAGTCAGTGCTGTCAACATCGTCAGAATCAGTAGCACCTCTAACATCACAAGCTCCGTCAGTTCAAGAAAGCACCGTGGACATCATTACGAGTCAACAACGAGTATATTGTATCAATGAGTTATAAAGTAATAACTCAATTCATCTAAAGAATTTATATGTATATCTTATATATATAAATTTTAAAACCATCATGAATCTTTTCGTACTAAGCTATTACGTGTGAATTTTAAGGGGTAGATACTACTCGGTTAATTCATATTACTAATATGCTATGATGTACATCCTTCGTTAACAACTTAACCATCATTAACTACAAATATCTGTTTCAACTCAATGAATTCCATTTCATAATGAACTTAGTGTATTAATCAATTACATGTTTGATTTTACACTTTTATCTTCGATGTACTCGAAACTTTCTAGAAAACATCATTTATATCTTATGAAGTTCATAAGAATTCCACGAGCATCAACATCTTTCACCGAGGAATAAGAATAAATAATGAAGTATTGATTTCATAAGTGAAATACTCCGCGAAGATTATGTAATCCTTAATGTTTTAGAGATTATTCATTCAATTCAAAAATCAAATGAGCTTAATATGATATTAAATCATCAAATCTGTATTACATCTGAAGAAAATATACATACATATATTTTCATAGAGACGGTAATAAAAAAATTCTTTTGTACAAAGTATTAATTGTGAAATCTTTAACGGGTAGGTAATACTCGGGAAATATATAAGTTCACAATTAATATGTTATACTGTACATTCTTCAACTTTGATTCAAAAATTATTAACTATGCTCACATCGATATACAATCGTTTCTATACAAATTCAATTACATATTCTGATTTTAAAAAATCAGAATCCAAGCCAAGATTTAACAGAAAACATCACTCTTAGATTCTTACATCTTTCAAATGCTATACTTTGACTTCAAAACTGTGCTAGAACATGACTTCTATTCATAAACCCAGAAAAAAAAAATTTGTATCGTTCAAAATTCTAGAACATCATATGTATCTTGACAATTACAATCTTCATGCAAACCCTTCAAACTTTTGAAAACACCTCGGATTGATAACCAACGATTCGGTTATGATAACTTTGAATGCTGATGAAGCAGCAAAAACTGTAAACGACCTTAATAGCCAAAAGTTTGATGATAAAGAATAGTGTGTTGGCAAAGCTCAGAAAAAGAGGAGGTTTGAAACTGGAAAACGGATTGAGCAAAGTATGAAGGAGGCTGTGGATAAATCACAAAGACTAAACCTGCCTTCAAATAATCCAAATTATTCAGTATCTACAGAAGCCATTAACGAATACCTTGCTTCCGAATCTAAACCCTTGCGGACAATATTCTTCATAATCCTCTGATATTAGAAATTCTAAGATATCATCGTATCTTTCATTATAAATATCCTCCATATTTCTGGAGATAATTCCATAATCATTCTCATCGGAAATCAATTTTCTCCTTGCGATATCTGTGTAACATCATAAAAGAAACTATTTTAGTTTCTAAATTCTGAAACCTTCGAGTTTAAAATATGAATATTTTTGAAGTGGTGTTGGGAACTGAAGCATGAGTTAGTATAATATAATGACACTTGATCAACATGATTATATTACAGTAAGTCATGCTGAGTTTCTAATGGAACGTGATAAAGGTTTACGGATCATACCCTCATTATAAACCATGTTACATAACTCTTTCATTCTATTTAACCTCTAAACTATCAAGAAAATATTTTCTTAATGATTCGGTCTTTTTCGAGATATTCTGGTAATTTGACAAGTCAGATTGTGCTATTACCATTTTTTTTAGAACATTAATTATGTTCATTCCGAAATTCATACCTACGAATTCTGGACCATTATTCGCTTGATTTAAAGTCGGGAAGATAAAACAAAAGCATGAAGCTTCAAAATATCAATGGGAGTATATATAAATCACAGTAAATTGGAGAGAGTATTAACTGTGGATGTCAATGATTATGGAAAGACAGAAGCAGAGACATCGAAATATAAGGGAATATATAAAACCCAACAACCACCCATAAATTACAAACCGTGTATATCAATGCGTATAGCAATATAAAGACACGGGAGAATAAAAAATACTATAACCCCAAGGTAATGGTAGAAGAAAATAACTTCCTTCGATGGTAGATGAAAAAGAAGAATGACAGATATGAAAGTTAGGAGAATATCAAGAATCAGAACTGGATGAAGCATTTTTACAATCTTTTGAAAATAGGAAATGAGGAAGAAGATGTAATAGTGATGAAAATAATGAAACGGAAGAGGTCAATTTATAGCGAAATATCAAACATAGCAATCGAGGCAAATTACGCATTTAATCAAAAGAAATCTTAATTTCCTTAAATTCCGTAGAATCAAATCTTATTTAGATTATGAAGATTTTCTATTCCTTAAATTAAGGAAATCAATCGTTAATACGTCAAGAGTTAAGACGAATCTCTATTCTCCATTTCACTCTTTTACGATAACTTCTCTCATACGCTTCGAATAATCGGATTGTTTTATCCATATTATTCAACGGTGATAAAACTCTATTTATCAACACATATACGGCATGAAAACATTTTTATTGTTAGTCATGATGACCTCACTCAAATTTCGGGACGAAATTTCTTTAACGGGTAGGTACTGTGATGACCCGGAAATTTCTGACCAAATTTAAACTTAATCTTCGTATGAGTAACATTTTCGACACGATAAACAAAGTCTGTAAAACTGAATCTCAAAATTTTTGAACTATTTTCATATATTCAAATACCTTTCGGTTGTTTTCGACGGTTCGCGAACAATTATATGTATATAGATACATATATATATATATATATACTATAACTTGAAAACGTAACAATGTATTAATTTTTTTGATACCGTACATTAAACTTATTGGTTTAAATATTTATTTGAATATATATGATAAGTTGGAATATTAATTGTATGAATAACTTACGGCGTATATTTAAAACGTGTTTATGAATGTTGAAAATATATATTAACTTGGTCATAAAACGATTTGTTATTATATATATATATATTAACAAATAGCGAGACAATGATTTATAGAAGTAAATGACCAAAACACTCGAAAGTTTAAGATACACTTTGAATGATATAGTTTATTGATAATTTAAGACTATATTTTGACAAAAGTACGAGTCACAAAACGTAAATTGCGAGTTTTCTAAGCGTACGAAAATGCGTTCGAGAAACCGGAACCGGGACATAAGTCGAGTGACAACGTACGAGTCATCGGAACGAAAATTACAAGTCAACTATGCACATGAATTTAATATAATATATAATTAATTATTTAAATTATATATATTATATATATTATATTTAATTATGTCGACAAACAAGAAAACAAAAAATATGTGAGCTGGATCTGATGGCCATGCGATCGCATGAGAAATAGGCATAAAACCCATGCGATCGCATGGGCATCAGAATCAGGAATTATGGCTATAAATATCAGGTTTCTTGCGCATGTTTTTTTACACATATTACTCAGTAAGTATTTATTTATTTATTTATTATTATTATTATTATTATTATTATTATTATTATTATTATTATTATTATATTATTATGATTATGATTATTATTAATCTTAATATTTTTAGTAATATTATACATAAAATATTACGACGAGGTCATGAGCGTGTCACTTTCAAAACAAGCTTCAAACGGGATAGAACTAAGGAAATTATGGGTTATAGCTATGGAGGTTATGGGTAATGTTCATGGGTATTGTTCGCAAGTCAAACCTAGTATTTATCATCTTTGTTGCGTCTACGTACTTTCCTGCAATATTGAATCTAAATATTGATACGTTGAGATCTACGGTTAATCTTGCATTTCGAGTTACGGTCACTTTTTAATGAATGACCTTATGTGCCCACGTGTTCGTTTTTGACGATTCTTGCACCCACGTGTTCGTAATTGAATATCCTACAACATAAGATTAAGTAATTAAACTTTTCCGAAATTTATAAAATAAGTTATTTAAACGCGAGTTAATCATCTTAGCCGGTTTTGCTCGTTTTTCCTCGTTTCTTATCCATTTTTAGTGATTCTTGAAACATAGCCTTTGTAATGACTAAATCTACCAAATTAACCAACAAAGTGATTATTTCGGCGATAAATTTTGGAACTTTATGGTTTTAGGGCTCAATATCGGGGGTAAAAATGTGACTTTTTGGCCGATATCAAATATCCCACACTTAAACTTTGCTTGTCCTCAAGCAAACCTTTCTTTCATTTTGAGTTCAAGGATGCTTCTGAGGTTTCCATTCTATTATTCAAGTGGCTTTTTATTTTCATTATAAGAGCAAGATCAGACAAACTGTCTTCTAAAAGGGGTAGAAAGTATCTCTGCAAGTATGAGAGGAGGTTACATGACTTTGGCTTTCTTACACGGGTCATTCAAATCACTCATGTGTTTTGGGGTTCCATATAAATCTATGAAATGAATTCACTCATAGCCAGTCATGCTGCAAGTATTGTCATAGGCTTGACCAAGAATCAAATCTCCACCGGTTAGATAAGGACGGAACTGATCTTCTCCCTAATCATTCTTTCAAGAGGAAGAGCGGGTTTAAAGGTTGATTTACGGAGAAAAGTGAAGGTTTTGATATGGCAAAAAGGGTGATTTTCGAGTCATTGAAATTTAGAGAGATTCGATAGATTTCGGTTTCATGAGGATATACTTTTTCTAGGAGAGATGGTACTCTATTTTTGTTAAAGAGTTCTTTTAGAAGGTGCTGATATTCAGTGAAGACTTTGCTTCTTTTCTGCAATCCTCCTGGGTCACAATCTTCATTTTCTTGGGGATATAGACTTTTCTCTTCTCTTTATTGGAGACTTTGCTCATCTTTTTTTTTTTGTATATCCCATTTTTATAACTTTGTTTATTTTTTCTTTTGCCCAGAGAGAAAGGTATTTCACCAGAAATAGGTCTTTTATGACCTATCAAAAACAGTCTGGAATTTCGAAATTTTTCGACAAGTGTTTGAAGTAAACTTGGTCGATCTATCTCTAGAGCGAAAAGAATCAAGAGAAACGGAGCTAAAACGAAGATTCTAAAGCGAAAACGGTGAAAGACAAGAAATCAAGTTACGATCCAGCAAATCAGCAAGCCAAACTGTGACAACCCAAAAATTTCCGACCAAATTTAAACTTTAATTTTTATATGTTTCCGATAAGATAAGCAAAGTCTGTAATGTTGAATCTCAAAAATTTTTAACTATGGTCATACATTCATTTAACCTTGACCAAACCCTGACGATTCACGAGCCATTAAAATTGGATAGGAATATATATATATATATATATATATATATATATATATATATATATATATATATATATATATATATATATATATATATATATATATATATAATATTAATGATACTTTTAATAATAATGATAACGATAAAAATAATATAATGATAGTTTTGATGAAAATATTAATTATTTAATAATAATAATAATAATAATAATAATAATAATAATAATAATAATAATAATAATAATAATATTAATAATAACCTTAATAATAATAACGATAGTAATAACAATAACAATTTTTAATGATAATACTTATATTAATAATGATAATGATAATAATAATAATAATAATAATATTAATTATTAGATAATAATAACAATGACGATAATAACGACGAATACGATAACTATAACGATAATGATAACGATAACGATAACGATAACGATAGCGATAGCGATAGCGATAACGATAACGACGATCGTAATAATAATAATCATTTTAATAATAATACTAAGATTAAAGATAATTCTGTTGACTATATCTTTTAAACCATTCATCGAAACCACACGATTCCTAAATGAAAAGTTATTGATTTTTCGTCAGCTTTCCAACGACATGCATATCATATACCTTATCTTAGTAGCATATGTATTAAATTCATGATCTATCATAAACTATTTAACGACGAAAATAAACATACAAGTATGCAAAATCATATATATACTCGAGCACTAGTCAGGGTACACTATTAATATATAAAAGTTAAGTTATGAGTGCTCACGTATCAATATTGTGATTCAATATTGTAGGAAAGTACGTAGATGCAACGGAGATGATAAACACTAGTTTAACCTCCCAAGCATACCCCGAACATTACCCATAATCTCCATAGCTATAACCCATAATTTCCCAAAGTATAGACTTAATCATCGATAGACTATATTACCCAAAGTATAATCTTTACATTTGAGTGTTGTGGTCATTTTCTTCTATAAATCGACGTCTTGTTATATATACATATGATAATATAAATTTAAATCAAAACGTTTTGTATCTAATTAATATTATATTAAATCACTTTGTAAATATATATATATATATATATATATATATATATATACTTATATTTTAAAAAATATAAATTCGCACATATCGTATGTAATTGAAATATCTATTTAATAATATAATATTTGGTTTTTCAAAACTATTTATATTTCAAAGTTCATTTTAGAATCGATTAAATAATAGAAATTGTTATATTATATAACATTTATATTTTAAATCATATAATTTATTCATGCATCAAATTCTCATAATTTAACTTATCTAAATATCAATTGATTCAATAATCGAATACTAATATCGTTTATTAAATAATTCAAAATATATATATAAACACGTTTTTAATTACACGTTGGAAGTTATATATATATATATATATATATATATATATATATATATATATATATATATATATATATATATATATATATATATATATATATATATATATATTCAATTAAATCACGGACCGTTATCATTTATAACTTGCAAAAGGTTTCTAGAAAGATTCTAATTTTTAAGATAACGTTAAAACCTTTATACTTATTAAAATGACTCGGTAACAATTTGCCAAAAGTGGTTCCAGACATTTATAAAGTTATATTCCTTTTTAAAGAAGACGTGACACCCAAATCATTGTATATAATTTCTAAAATTTATAACAATAAAAGATAATGATAATAACTTTAATAATTTACTTCTTGACATATTGTAAAATGTACAAATCTTTCAAAACATATCGTAGTACGTTTTATATCTATTAATTGTATTCGAAAACACTTATATATAAGCTCAATATACTTGTCTATATATATATATGTATATATATACATATATATATATATATATATATATATATATATATATATATATATATATATATATATATATATATATATATATATATATATATATATATATATATATATATATGTATATATATATATATGTGTATATATATATATGTATATATATATATGTATATATATATATATATCTATATATATATATATGTATATATATATATATAAATACACGTTTCACATAACACTTTTTATTACGTAGACGTTTATCTATAACGAATAAGTATAACGTTATACGTTTAATATTTTGCTAACGTTTACAAGTCATAAAATAGATTTCCTAATATCTTTACATGTCAATCAAACCATTTAATATTTTGTTAATATTTCTCAATTTAATAATCACACATATGTATATATTCATACATATCTATTTACACATAATTGTTCGTGAATCGTCAAGAGCAGTCTAAGGGTAATTGATTACAAGAACATAGTTCAAAGTTTTTGAGATTTCCACATTACAGACTTTGCTTATCGTGTCGGAAATATTAAATCATATAAAGATAAAGTTTAAATTTGGTCGAAAATTTTCGGGTCGTCACAGTACCTACCCGTTAAAGAAATTTCGTCCCGAAATTTGATTGGGATGGGCATGGCTGACAATAAGTATGTTTTCATGACGCATATGAGCTGAAAATTAGGGTTTTATCATCATTGAGTAATATAGATAAAACAATTCGATTTTGTGAAGAGTACGAGTGAAGTTATTACAAAAGAGTGAAATGAATAAATGTAGATCCGTCATATCTTTTGGCGTAGATAGAATTTATTTCCGGAGTTCAAGGGATTTAGAGAAAATCTTCGTAATAAGATTTGATTCTTCGGTAATTAAGGATATTAAGATCCTCTTCGGTTAAATGCGATAATCTGTCTCGATTACTCTGTCGGATATTTCACTATAAATCCACCCCCTTCGTTTCCTTATTTCCACAGCTCACACCTTCTATTCTTTCTCCCTCAATTCATACTTTAAAGCATTTGTTAATATGCTCCATCCAGTTCTGCTTCTTGATATATTCCTAACTTTCATATCTGTCATTCTTCTTTTTCATTTGCCACCAGAAGAATCTATTTACTTCTATTATACTCTTGGTATTATAGTGTTCTTAGTTCTCCCGTGTCTTCATATTGCTATATGCATCGATATATACAGTTTGTAATTTCTGGTTTGTTGTTAGGTTTTGTATCTTCCCTTATATTTTGATGTCTCTGCTTCTGTCTTTCTATAATCATTGACATCCACAGTTAATGTTTTCTCCTATTTGCTGCGATTTATGCTCCAATTTCTATTTCGGAGCTTCATTCTTTTATTTTCTCTTCTTGTCATTAAGCACCGCATGTAATGGTCCAGAATTCGTAGATATGAATTTCGGAATGAACATGGTTAATGTTCTAAGAAGAAAATTATAATGGCACGATCTTGATTTGTCAAATTACCAGAATACCTCGAAAAAGACCGAATCATCAAGAAAATATTTTCTTGATATGTTTAGAGTTTAAGTAGACTACAAGAGTCGTGTAACATGGCACATGATGACTTTATGATCTGCGAATCATCACGTTTCATTTAGAAACTCAGCATGACTTACTGTAATATAATCATGTGGATCAAGTGTCATTATATTATACTAAATCATGCTTCAGTTCCCAACACTACTTCAAAAACATTCATATTTTAAACTCGAAGGTTTCAGAATTTAGAAACTAAAATAGTTTCTTTTATGATGTAACACAGATAGCGCGAAGAGGTAAATGATTTCGGATAATAATAGTTATGAAGATATCTTCAGAAATATTGAAGATATTTATAATGAAAGATATGATGATATCTTAAAATTTCTAACATCGATGGATGATGATGAAGATTTGTCAGTAAAGGTTTAGAGTCAGGAGTAAGGTATTCGCTAAAGACTTCAGCAGACACTGAATCATTTGGATTCTTTGAAGGCAGATTTAGTCGTTGTGATTTGTCCACAGCCTCCTTCATGGTTTGCTCAATCCGTTTTCCAGTTCTAAACCTTCTCTTTTTCTGAGCTTTTCCAACACACTATTCTTTATCATCAAGCTTTTAACTGTTATGGTCAAGGTTGAAAAAGACGCGAGACGGGGCCGAAACGGTAGCGACCTCAAAACGTCGCAACGGAAAAAACGGGGCCGAGACGGGGTCGAAACGGATGTTGAATAATGTTGACTTTTATATATATAAATATATGTTTACACATATTTTAAAGCAAAAAAACCTTCGTTGACAAGTTTGTACCTATAATTGATATTAGCGTTAAGAAAATACAAAATGGAATACTAAACTAAGTCAATTTTGATTGATTTGACAGACTTATGACCGATTTTAACAGAATTTCTGGCTTTTGACAGGCGTTGACCAAATTTTTCCTGCATTTGACCTGACTTTTGACCGTTGACCGGCTTATAAGAAAACGGGATGGGGTCGAAACGGTTTAGTCACCAAAACGCCGCAACGGGCGTCGCAACGGACACAACGGACGTCGTTTACAATAGTGGTTATGGTTGTCTACAATTTCTGCCGCTTCATTCAACTTTTCCAAAAATTCAGAGAACTAATTCGTAGATTGGGGTGTTTTTCAGAAACTTCACATTCGAAGTATATAAGTCTAGGAGATAGACGTTATATGTACACATATAGTTGTTGGCGTACACATGCTGCAAGATTTCAAAATACTGATTGCTGATTCCCAGTAATTGGCATGACAATTCTTGTTACAAGATTCGGATGAGTAAATGATGGGGTTTCGATAAATATAATGATTTTTCAGAAAGTCAAAGATCAGTGAAGTTGTTGGTAAGTTTATTGCTAATGTGGTGAGATATAAAAGGTTCTCCGGTAACGTTGACGAAAGGGCAACGTCTATATCGAGGTTATAATAAGACTGTTTCAGCTGAAAAGTCGAAGTTGACTTGCTGGAGCTGTGACAAAACTGACTAATTTGAAAAGGAATCGCAAAGTTATTTTTTGCTAATAAATGCCAAAGGGTCTTACACGGATACGTGTTAAACTATGACTTTGGTTTCGAGAGCTTTTCAGTTGCAAGACTGTGGTTAATATGTGGTTGGATCATCATCTCGATTGTTCATTATTTCAAGTGTCTTCAGGAATTTCGAAGGGTTTGAACACAGATTGTAATCGTTAATATACATATGATGTTCTAGGATTTTGAATGATACAAATATTTTTTTTTGGGTTCTATGAATAGAAATGATGTTCTAGCACAGTTTCGAAGTCAAAGTATAGCTTTGAAAGATGTAGGAATCCAAGAGTGATGTCTTCTGTTAAATTTTAACTTGGATTTTGATTTGTCAAAATCAGAATATGTAATCAAATTTGGATGAGACACGTTGTTTTGATTTCTATGAAAGGATGTACATTGTTGTGAAAGTAGTGAGTATAGTTGATGATTGCGGAATCAGATTCGAAGAATGTAACATATTAATTGTGAATTTATATATCTCTCGGGTATTACCTACCCGTTAAAAAAAAATTTCACAAATAACATTTTTGTACAAATGAATTTTATTACAGTCTTTATGAAAATATATATGTATGTATATTTTCTTCAGATGTATTGTAGATTTAATGAGTTAATATTAAATTAAACTCATTTGATTTTCGGCTGGAATTAGAAATGAATAATTTCTAAAACTTTAGAAATTTCCTAATTTTCGTGGATTATCACTTCATCGTAAATGAAATTATGAATCAATGCTTCATCATTCATTTTTATTGATATTTACTCGGTGAATGATGTTTGTGTTCGTGGGATTCTTGTGAACTTCGCAAGGTACGAATGATGTTCTCTAGAAAGTTTCGAGTATATCAAAAGTGTAAAATCAAATATGTAATTTAATAATACACTTAGTTTATTATGAAATGGAATTCATTGAATTGAAACAGAAATTGTAATTAACGATGGTTAAGTTATTAACGAAGGATGTACATCATAGCATATTAATAATATGAATTTAACCGAGTAATATTGATAATGCTAAAAACGAACATATATTTCATAGCATTATCCCTCAAGTAAGACAATCTTTTGGTTGCAATTGTTCTATTTACAAGTGATATTCGTTTAAATAATAAAAGGTGAAGATAAAAGACAGATTCGACGATTTGAAGACGCAAATGACCAAAAAGCTAAAAAGTACAAAATACAATCAAAGTGGTTCAAATTATTGATGAGAAACGTCTAAAAGTTACAAGAGTACAAGCCGCAAAACGCAAAGTACAAGATATTAAATAGTACGAAAGTGTAGTGACCCGAACTTTTCCATGTTTATATATATTAATTGAGATTTATATTTACATGATTAAATGTTTCCAACATGTTAAGCAATCAAACTTTTTAAGACTTGATTAATTGAAATATGTTTCATATAGACAATTGACCACCCAAGTTGACCGGTGATTCACGAACGTTAAAACTTGTAAAAACTATATGATGACATATATATGGATATATATATAGTTAACATGATACTATGATAAGTAAACATATCATTAAGTATATTAACAATGAACTACATATGTAAAAACAAGACTACTAACTTAATGATTTTTAAACGAGACATATATGTAACGATTATCGTTGTAAAGACATTTAATGTATATATATCATATTAAGAGATATTCATACATGATAATATCATGATAATATAATAATTTAAAATATCATTTGATATTATAAACATTGGGTTAACAACATTTAACAAGATCGTTAACCTAAAGGTTTCAAAACAACACTTACATGTAACGACTAACGATGACTTAACGACTCAGTTAAAATGTATATACATGTAGTGTTTTAATATGTATTTATACACTTTTGAAAGACTTCAATACACTTATCAAAATACTTCTACTTAACAAAAATGCTTACAATTACATCGTCGTTCAGTTTCATCAACAATTCTACTCGTATGCACCCGTATTCGTACTCGTACAATACACAGCTTTTAGATGTATGTACTATTCGTATATACACTCCAATGATCAGCTCTTAGCAGCTCATGTGAGTCACCTAACACATGTGGGAACCATCATTTGGCAACTAGCATGAAATATCTCATAAAATTACAAAAATATGAGTAATCATTCATGACTTATTTACATGAAAACAAAATTACATATCCTTTATATCTAATCCATACACCAACGACCAAAAACACCTACAAACACTTTCATTCTTCAATTTTCTTCATCTAATTGATCTCTCTCAAGTTCTATCTTCAAGTTCTAAGTGTTCTTCATATATTCTACAAGTTCTAGTTACATAAAATCAAGAATACTTTCAAGTTTGCTAGCTCACTTCCAATCTTGTAAGGTGATCATCCAACCTCAAGAAATCTTTGTTTCTTACAGTAGGTTATCATTCTAATACAAGGTAATAATTATATTCAAACTTTGGTTCAATTTCTATAACTATAACAATCTTATTTCAAGTGATGATCTTACTTGAACTTGTTTTCGTGTCATGATTCTGCTTCAAGAACTTCGAGCCATCCAAGGATCCGTTGAAGCTAGATCCATTTTTTTCTTTTCCAGTAGGTTCATCCAAGGAACTTAAGGTAGTAATGATGTTCATAACATCATTCGATTCATACATATAAAGCTATCTTATTTGAAGGTTTAAACTTGTAATCACTAGAATATAGTTTAGTTAATTCTAAACTTGTTCGCAAACAAAAGTTAATCCTTCTAACTTGACTTTTAAAATAAACTAAACACATGTTCTATATCTATATGATATGCTAACTTAATGATTTAAAACCTGGTAACACGAAAAACACCGTAAAACCGGATTTACGCCGTCGTAGTAACACCGCGGGCTGTTTTGGGTTAGTTAATTAAAAACTATGATAAACTTTGATTTAAAAGTTGTTATTCTGAGAAAATGATTTTTATTATGAACATGAAACTATATCCAAAAATTATGGTTAAACTCAAAGTGGAAGAATGTTTTCTAAAATGGTCATCTAGACGTCGTTCTTTCGACTGAAATGACTACCTTTACAAAAACGACTTGTAACTTATTTTTCCGACTATAAACCTATACTTTTTCTGTTTAGATTCATAAAATAGAGTTCAATATGAAACCATAACAATTTGATTCACTCAAAACGGATTAAAAATGAAGAAGTTATGGGTAAAACAAGATTGGATAATTTTTCTCATTTTAGCTACGTGAAAATTGGTAACAAATCTATTCCAACCATAACTTAATCAACTTGTATTGTATATTATGTAATCTTGAGATACCATAGACACGTATACAATGTTTCGACCTATCATGTCAACACATCTATATATATTTCGGAACAACCATAGACACTCTATATGTGAATGTTGGAGTTAGCTATACAGGGTTGAGGTTGATTCCAAAATATATATAGTTTGAGTTGTGATCAATACTGAGATACGTATACACTGGGTCGTGGATTGATTCAAGATAATATTTATCGATTTATTTCTGTACATCTAACTGTGGACAACTAGTTGTAGGTTACTAACGAGGACAGCTGACTTAATAAACTTAAAACATCAAAATATATTAAAAGTGTTGTAAATATATTTTGAACATACTTTGATATATATGTATATATTGTTATAGGTTCGTGAATCAACCAGTGGCCAAGTCTTACTTCCCGACGAAGTAAAAATCTGTGAAAGTGAGTTATAGTCCCACTTTTAAAATCTAATATTTTGGGATGAGAATACATGCAGGTTTTATAAATGATTTACAAAATAGACACAAGTACGTGAAACTACATTTTATGGTTGAATTATCGAAATCGAATATGCCCCTTTTTATTAAGTCTGGTAATCTAAGAATTAGGGAACAGACACCCTAATTGACGCGAATCCTAAAGATAGATCTATTGGGCCTAACAAACCCCATCCAAAGTACCGGATGCTTTAGTACTTCGAAATTTATATCATATCCGAAGGGTGTCCCGGAATGATGGGGATATTCTTATATATGCATCTTGTTAATGTCGGTTACCAGGTGTTCACCATAGGAATGATTTTTATCTCTATGTATGGGATGTGTATTGAAATATGAAATCTTGTGGTCTATTATTATGATTTGATATATATAGGTTAAACCTATAACTCACCAACATTTTTGTTGACGTTTTAAGCATGTTTATTCTCAGGTAATTATTAAGATCTTTCGCTGTCGCATACTTAAATAAGGACGAGATTTGGAGTCCATGCTTGTATGATATTGTGTAAAAACTGCATTCAAGAAACTTATTTTGTTGTAACATATTTGTATTGTAAACCATTATGTAATGGTCGTGTGTAAACAAGATATTTTAGATTATCATTATTTGATAATCTACGTAAAGCTTTTTGAAACCTTTATCTATGAAATAAAGGTTATGGTTTGTTTTAAAAATGAATGCAGTCTTTGAAAAACGTCTCATATAGAGGTCAAAACCTCGCAACGAAATCAATTAATATGGAACGTTTTTAATCAATAAGAACGGGACATTTCAGTTGGTATCAGAGCATTGGTCTTAGAGAACCAGAATTTTGCATTAGTGTGTCTTATCGAGTTTGTTAGGATGCATTAGTGAGTCTAGACTTCGACCGTGTTTACTTGAAAAATGATTGCTTAACAAATTTTGTTGGAAACTATATATTTTTAACATGCGAATATTATGTGATATATTAATCTCTTAACGCGTTTGATATTATGTGATAGATGTCTACCTCTAGAACAAGTCCCATTGACTCACCTAATAATAATAAAGAGTCAAATGTAAATTGGAATGATTCGTGGACTGATTCACAAGTTCCCGAAGAGGAACCGGAAGAAGAGTCGGAACCGGAAGAAGAATCGGAACCGGAAGAAGAATCGGAACCGGATGAAGAAATAGAACCGGTGGGGGAAATAATAAAACGGTTAAGTAAAAGAAAATCCTCAACCAACCGGCCAAGGTTAATTATGGTCAATGGTATTTCCGCCAAGGAAGTAAAATATTGGGAGGATTACCAATTCTCCGATGAATCGGATTCCGACGAGAATTCCGACGATGTTATAGAAATTACCCCAACTGAATTTAAAAAGGCAAAAGAAAATAATAAGGGAAAGGGCATAAAAATAGAGAAATCTAATTCCAACCCCGATGAACTTTATATGTATCGTCAACCCCCGAAGTCCTTAAGTTGTAACAATGACCCGGGAACCTCTAAACCACCAGGTTTTTCTAAACCAATGTGGAAAACGACGGCTCGTATTAGGGGAACATCATATATCCCTAGAAACTTGGCAAAACGAACCAAAACCGAAGAAGAAGAAACAAGCGAGTTGGAATAAGATAGTTGTATTCGTGTGGTGTAATATATGTAATATAGTGTGCTTATGCTTTATGATATATGTAAAAATTGCTTGTATTAATAAGTATTTTTTTTTATGAATCTAACTCTTGTCTATTTTACAGTATAAAAACACAAAATGGATAGACAATCCAATATTTTAAGAGACCTACCCGGAGACATGATTGATGAAATCTTGTCTAGAGTCGGTCAGAATTCTTCGGCATAACTATTTAAGGCGAGATCAGTTTGTAAGACATTCGAAGAACGTTCCAAGAATGCCTTGGTTTATAAAAGGCTTTCGTTTGAAAGATGGGGGATATCACATTGGGAAATCCATAAGTTACGATGTGTTTACTTTGACGCATATATTGCGGGGAACCCAAATGCTATTTTACGCAATGGGTTAAGAAATTATTTTGACTCAATATATCCGAATATTGGACTTCGTGATTTAGAAAAAGCGGCTAACATGCAACATAAAGAAGCATGTTATGCTTACGGATTAGTAATGTTCACTTCTCACCAAAGTGAGAACAAGAACATCGGGCTACAACTATTAAACAAAACGTTCCCACAAGTGACGGAGTCGGTAATTGGGGTAAGAAATGAGGTTTTTAGATTGTTACGGGACTGTTGGACATTACGTAACCCTCGTCCCTTTGACGACGTTACAACACGCTGTCTTATCAACAGCCATAACGGTTATGTTCCACAAGACCAAGGATGGGAAGTAATCCTAGTAAAACCAGAATGCATGACTTGTTTCTGGACATATGAATTACGTGTCTTTATTGCCTTTGCTGAACGACTTGTGTACTAGCTAGAATTATCTTCACAACCATCTTGTATCAAATTTATTGTGTGCTATATTTCATGCTATATGTAAAATAAGCGGTATTGTAAGTTTGTAAAATATTGTGTAAAAGTTTGAACGCGAAATATTATTATAATCAGTTTTTCATATAGAATTGTAGTAGTTGAATTGTATATTAGCTACTAAGTATGAACTTAACGGGTAGGTACTACCCGAATTTAAACTTATAAAACGCTAATATGAAGAAAAAACTTTTATAAATGAGTTCATATTATGCTACGAAATACTATTAACTACTCTTAATATTCTGTATGATTAACTTGTTCCATTTGACTATTTTGAAGGAAATGGCACCGACTACTCGACACACCGTGAATATGAATGAAGAGGAATTCTGTACTTTTCTAGCTTCAAACATAGCCGCAGTACAGGATGCGCTACATACCAACAATAACCTTGGATCTAGCAGTACAGGAAATCGTGTAGGATGCACCTACAAAGAATTCACTTCCTGCAAACCTTTGGAATTTGATGGAACCGAAGGACCGATCAGATTGAAACGGTGGACCGAGAAGGTCGAATCGGTGTTTGCCATAAGTAAGTGTACTGAAGAGGACAAAGTAAAGTACGCTACGCATACCTTCACAGGTTCTGCGTTAACATGGTGGAATACCTATCTAGAGCAAGTGGGACAAGACGATGCGTACGCACTACCGTGGTCATCATTCAAGCACTTGATGAACGAGAAGTACCGTCCCAGAACAGAGGTCAATAAGCTCAAGACAGAACTTAGAGGGTTACGAACCCAAGGATTTGATATTACCACGTACGAAAGACGATTCACAGAATTGTGCCTATTGTGTCCGGGAGCATTCGAAGATGAGGAAGAGAAGATTGACGCATTTGTGAAAGGATTACCGGAAAGAATCCAAGAAGATATAAGTTCACACGAGCCCGCCTCCATACAACAGGCATGTAGAATTGCTCACAAACTAGTGAACCAGATTGAAGAAAGAATTAAAGAACAGACTGCTAAAGAGGCCAATGTGAAGCAAGTCAAAAGAAAGTGGGAGGAAAACGGTGATAAGAATCACCAATACAACAACAACAGCAATTACAACAATAATCGCAACAATTATCCCAACAATCGCAACATCAATCGCAACTACAACAAACGGCCCAACAACAACAACAACAACAACAGCAACTACAACAATCATCCTAACAACAATAATAACCGCAACAACAACAACAATCAGAAGCAGCTATGCCAAAGGTGTGAAAAGTATCACTCGGGGTTCTGCACCAAATTTTGCAACAAGTGTAAAAGAAATGGTCATAGCGCGGCGAAGTGTGAGGTCTACGGACTAGGGGTTAATAGAACGAAAGGAACAAATGGTGTCAGAACGAGTAATGGCGGAGCAAGTAGTGTCGGAGCAAGTTATGCCAATGTAGTTTGTTATAAATGTGGAAAACCGGGCCACATTATTAGAAATTGCCCGAACCAGGAGAACACGAATGGACAAGGCCGCGGAAGAGTTTTCAATATTAATGCGGCAGAGGCACAGGAAGACCCGGAGCTTGTTACGGGTACGTTTCTTATTGACAATAAATCTGCTTACGTTTTATTTGATTCGGGTGCGGATAGAAGCTATATGAGTAGAGATTTTTGTGCTAAATTAAGTTGTCCATTGACGCCTTTGGATAGTAAATTTTTACTCGAATTAGCAAATGGTAAATTAATTTCAGCAGATAATATATGTCGGAATCGAGAAATTAAACTGGTTAGCGAAACATTTAAGATTGATTTGATACCAGTAGAGTTAGGGAGTTTTGATGTGATAATCGGTATGGACTGGTTGAAAGAAGTGAAAGCAGAGATCGTTTATTACAAAAATGCAATTCGCATTATACGAGAAAAAGGAAAACCCTTAATAGTGTACGGAGAAAAGGGAAACACGAAGCTACATCTTATTAGTAATTTGAAGGCACAAAAACTAATAAGAAAAGGTTGCTATATTGTTCTAGCACACGTCGAGAAAGTACAAACTGAAGAAAAGAGCATCAATGATATTCCCATTGCAAAAGAATTTCCCGATGTATTTCCGAAAGAATTACCGGGATTACCCCCACATCGATCCGTTGAATTTCAAATAGATCTTGTACCAGGAGCTGCACCAATAGCTCGTGCTCCTTAGAGACTCGCACCCAGCGAGATGAAAGAACTGCAAAGCCAAATACAAGAACTTTTAGAGCGTGGTTTCATTAGACCAAGCACATCACTGTGGGGAGCTCCTGTTTTGTTTGTCAAGAAGAAATATGGTACATTCAGGTTATGTATCGACTACCGAGAGTTGAACAAACTTACCATCAAGAACCGCTACCCACTACCGAGAATCGACGACTTATTTGATCAACTACAAGGCTCGTTTGTTTATTCAAAGATTGACTTACGTTCTGGGTATCATCAAATGCGGGTGAAAGAAGATGATATTCCAAAGACTGCTTTCAGAACACGTTACGGTCATTACGAGTTTATGGTCATGCCGTTTGGTTTAACTAATGCACCAGCTGTGTTCATGGACCTTATGAACCGAGTGTGTGGACCATACCTTGACAAGTTTGTCATTGTTTTCATTGATGACATACTTATTTACTCAAAGAATGACCAAGAACACAGTGAACTTTTGAGAAAGGTGTTAGAAGTATTGAGGAAGGAAGAATTGTATGCTAAGTTTTCAAAGTGTGCATTTTGGTTGGAAGAAGTTCAATTCCTCGGTCACATAGTGAACAAAGAAGGTATTAAGGTGGATCCGGCAAAGATAGAAACTGTTGAAAAGTGGGAAACCCCGAAAACTCCGAAACACATACGCCAGTTTTTAGGACTAGCTGGTTACTACAGAAGGTTCATCCAAGACTTTTCCAGAATAGCAAAACCCGTGACTGCATTAACGCATAAAGGGAAGAAATTTGAATGGAATGATGAACAAGAGAAAGCGTTTCAGTTATTGAAGAAAAAGCTAACTACGGCACCTATATTGTCATTGCCTGAAGGGAATGATGATTTTGTGATTTATTGTGACGCATCAAAGCAAGGTCTCGGTTGTGTATTAATGCAACAAACGAAGGTGATTGCTTATGCGCCTAGACAATTGAAGATTCACGAGCAAAATTATACGACGCATGATTTGGAATTAGGCGCGGTTGTTTTTGCATTAAAGACTTGGAGGCACTACTTATATGGGGTCAAAAGTATTATATATACCGACCACAAAAGTCTTCAACACATATTTAATCAGAAACAACTGAATATGAGGCAGCGTAGGTGGATTGAATTGTTGAATGATTACGACTTTGAGATTCGCTACCACCCGGGGAAGGCAAATGTGGTAGCCGACGTCTTGAGCAGAAAGGACAGAGAACCCATTCGAGTAAAATCTATGAATATAATGATTCACACTAACCTTACTACTCAAATAAAGGAGGCGCAACAAGGAGTTTTAAAAGAGGGAAATTTAAAGGATGAAATACCCAAAGGATCGGAGAAGCATCTTAATATTCGGGAAGACGGAACCCGGTATAGGGCTGAAAGGATTTGGGTACCAAAATTTGGAGATATGAGAGAAATGGTACTTAAAGAAGCTCATAAAACCAGATACTCAATACATCCTGGAACGGGGAAGATGTACAAGGATCTCAAGAAACATTTTTGGTGGCCGGGTATGAAAGCCGATGTTGCTAAATACGTAGGAGAATGTTTGACGTGTTCTAAGGTCAAAGCTGAGCATCAGAAACCATCAGGTCTACTTCAACAACCCGAAATCCTGGAATGGAAGTGGGAAAACATTACCATGGATTTCATTACTAAATTGCCAAGGACTGCAAGTGGTTTTGATACTATTTGGGTAATAGTTGATCGTCTCACCAAATCAGCACACTTCCTACCAATAAGAGAAGATGACAAGATGGAGAGGTTAGCACGACTGTATTTGAAGGAAGTCGTCTCTAGACATGGAATACCAATCTCTATTATCTCTGATAGGGATGGCAGATTTATTTCAAGATTCTGGCAGACATTACAGCAAGCATTAGGAACTCGTCTAGACATGAGTACTACCTATCATCCACAAACTGATGGGCAGAGCGAAAGGACGATACAAACACTTGAAGACATGCTACGAGCATGTGTTATTGATTTCGGAAACAGTTGGGATCGACATCTACCGTTAGCAGAATTTTTCTACAACAACAGCTACCATTCAAGCATTGAGATGGCGCCGTTTGAAGCACTTTATGGTAGAAAGTGCAGGTCTCCGATTTGTTGGAGTGAAGTGGGGGATAGACAGATTACGGGTCCGGAGATTATACAAGAAACTACCGAGAAAATCATCCAAATTCAACAACGGTTGAAAACCGCCCAAAGTCGACAAAAGAGCTACGCTGACATTAAAAGAAAAGATATAGAATTTGAAATTGGAGAGATGGTCATGCTTAAAGTTGCACCTTGGAAAGGCGTTGTTCGATTTGGTAAACGAGGGAAATTAAATCCAAGGTATATTGGACCATTCAAGATTATTGATCGTGTCGGACCAGTAGCTTACCGACTTGAGTTACCTCAACAATTCGAGGCTGTACATAACACTTTCCACGTCTTGAATTTGAAGAAATGTTTTGCTAAAGGAGATCTCACTATTCCGTTAGATGAAATCCAAATCAACGAAAAACTTCAATTCATCGAAGAACCCGTCGAAATAATGGATCGTGAGGTAAAAAGACTTAAGCAAAACAAGATATCAATTGTTAAGGTTCGATGGAATGCTCGTAGAGGACCCGAGTTCACCTGGGAGCGTGAAGATCAGATGAAGAAGAAATACTCGCATCTATTTCCAGAAGATTCGTCAACACCTTCAACAGCTTAAAATTTCGGGACGAAATTTATTTAACGGGTAGGTACTGTAGTGATCCGAACTTTTCCATGTTTATATATATTAATTGAGATTGATATTTACATGATTAAATGTTTCCAACATGTTAAGCAATCAAACTTGTTAAGACTTGATTAATTGAAATATGTTTCATATAGACAATTGACCACCCAAGTTGACCGGTGATTCACGAACGTTAAAACTTGTAAAAACTATATGATGACATATATATGGATATATATATATATAGTTAACATGATACTATGATAAGTAAACATATCATTAAGTATATTAACAATGAACTACATATGTAAAAACAAGACTACTAACTTAATGATTTTTAAACGAGACATATATGTAACGATTATCGTTGTAAAGACATTTAATGTATATATATCATATTAAGAGATATTCATACATGATAATATCATGATAATATAATAATTTAAAATCTCATTTGATATTATAAACATTGGGTTAACAACATTTAACAAGATCATTAACCTAAAGGTTTCAAAACAACACTTACATGTAACGACTAACGATGACTTAACGACTCAGTTAAAATGTATATACATGTAGTGTTTTAATATATATTTATACACTTTTGAAAGACTTCAATACACTTATCAAAATACTTCTACTTAACAAAAATGCTTACAATTACATCCTCGTTCAGTTTCATCAACAATTCTACTCGTATGCACCCGTATTCGTACTCGTACAATACACAGCTTTTAGATGTATGTACTATTGGTATATACACTCCAATGATCAGCTCTTAGCAGCCCATGTGAGTCACCTAACACATGTGGGAACCATCATTTGGCAACTAGCATGAAATATCTCATAAAATTACAAAAATATGAGTAATCATTCATGACTTATTTACATGAAAACAAAATTACATATCCTTTATATCTAATCCATACACCAACGACCAAAAACACCTACAAACACTTTCATTCTTCAATTTTCTTCATCTAATTGATCTCTCTCAAGTTCTATCTTCAAGTTCTAAGTGTTCTTCATATATTCTACAAGTTCTAGTTACATAAAATCAAGAATACTTTCAAGTTTGCTAGCTCACTTCCAATCTTGTAATGTGATCATCCAACCTCAAGAAATCTTTGTTTCTTACAGTAGGTTATCATTCTAATACAAGGTAATAATCATATTCAAACTTTGGTTCAATTTCTATAACTATAACAATCTTATTTCAAGTGATGATCTTACTTGAACTTGTTTTCGTGTCATGATTCTGCTTCAAGAACTTCGAGCCATCCAAGGATCCGTTGAAGCTAGATCCATTTTTATCTTTTCCAGTAGGATCATCTAAGGAACTTAAGGTAGTAATGATGTTCATAACATCATTCGATTCATACATATAAAGCTATCTTATTCGAAGGTTTAAACTTGTAATCACTAGAATATAGTTTAGTTAATTCTAAACTTGTTCGCAAACAAAAGTTAATCTTTCTAACTTGACTTTTAAAATCAACTAAACACATGTTCTATATCTATATGATATGCTAACTTAATGATTTAAAACCTGGTAACACGAAAAACACCGTAAAACCGGATTTACGCCGTCGTAGTAACACCGCGGACTGTTTTGGGTTAGTTAATTAAAAACTATGATAAACTTTGATTTAAAAGTTGTTATTCTGAGAAAATGATTTTTATTATGAACATGAAACTATATCCAAAAATTATGGTTAAACTCAAAGTGGAAGAATGTTTTCTAAAATGGTCATCTAGACGTCGTTCTTTCGACTGAAATGACTACCTTTACAAAAACGACTTGTAACTTATTTTTCCGACTATAAACCTATACTTTTTCTGTTTAGATTCATAAAATAGAGT
This sequence comes from Rutidosis leptorrhynchoides, assembly GCF_046630445.1. Lineage (NCBI taxonomy): Eukaryota > Viridiplantae > Streptophyta > Magnoliopsida > Asterales > Asteraceae > Rutidosis > Rutidosis leptorrhynchoides. The sequence goes on along the minus strand of NC_092333.1, from coordinate 694,950,017 downwards.
TCAATATGAAACCATAACAATTTGATTCACTCAAAACGGATTTAAAATGAAGAAGTTATGGGTAAAACAAGATTGGATAATTTTTCTCATTTTAGCTACGTGAAAATTGGTAACAAATCTATTCCAACCATAACTTAATCAACTTGTATTGTATATTATGTAATCTTGAGATACCATAGACACGTATACAATGTTTCGACCTATCATGTTGACACATCTATATATATTTCGGAACAACCATAGACACTCTATATGTGAATGTTGGAGTTAGCTATACAGGGTTGAGGTTGATTCCAAAATATATATAGTTTGAGTTGTGATCAATACTGAGATACGTATACACTGGGTCGTGGATTGATTCAAGATAATATTTATCGATTTATTTCTGTACATCTAACTGTGGACAACTAGTTGTAGGTTACTAACGAGGACAGCTGACTTAATAAACTTAAAACATCAAAATATATTAAAAGTGTTGTAAATATATTTTGAACATACTTTGATATATATGTATATATTGTTATAGGTTCGTGAATCAACCAGTGGCCAAGTCTTACTTCCCGACGAAGTAAAAATCTGTGAAAGTGAGTTATAGTCCCACTTTTAAAATCTAATATTTTGGGATGAGAATACATGCAGGTTTTATAAATGATTTACAAAATAGACACAAGTACGTGAAACTACATTTTATGGTTGAATTATCGAAATCGAATATGCCCCTTTTTATTAAGTCTGGTAATCTAAGAATTAGGGAACAGACACCCTAATTGACGTGAATCCTAAAGATAGATCTATTGGGCCTAACAAACCCCATCCAAAGTACCGGATACTTTAGTACTTCGAAATTTATATCATATCCGAAGGGTGTCCCGGAATGATGGGGATATTCTTATATATGCATCTTGTTAATGTCGGTTACCAGGTGTTCACCATAGGAATGATTTTTATCTCTATGTATGGGATGTGTATTGAAATATGAAATCTTGTGGTCTATTATTATGATTTGATATATATAGGTTAAACCTATAACTCACCAACATTTTTGTTGACGTTTTAAGCATGTTTATTCTCAGGTAATTATTAAGATCTTCCGCTGTCGCATACTTAAATAAGGACGAGATTTGGAGTCCATGCTTGTATGATATTGTGTAAAAACTGCATTCAAGAAACTTATTTTGTTGTAACATATTTGTATTGTAAACCATTATGTAATGGTCGTGTGTAAACAAGATATTTTAGATTATCATTATTTGATAATCTACGTAAAGCTTTTTAAAACCTTTATCTATGAAATAAAGGTTATGGTTTGTTTTAAAAATGAATGCAGTCTTTGAAAAACGTCTCATATAGAGGTCAAAACCTCGCAACGAAATTAATTAATATGGAACGTTTTTAATCAATAAGAACGGGACATTTCAGTTGGTATCAGAGCGTTGGTCTTAGAGAACCAGAATTTTGCATTAGTGTGTCTTATCGAGTTTATTAGGATGCATTAATGAGTCTAGACTTCGACCGTGTTTACTTGAAAAATGATTGCTTAACAAATTTTGTTGGAAACTATATATTTTTAACATGCGAATATTATGTGATATATTAATCTCTTAACGCATTTGATATTATGTGATAGATGTCTACCTCTAGAACAAGTCCCACTGACTCACCTAATAATAATAAAGAGTCAAATGTAAATTGGAATGATTCGTGGACTGATTCACAAGTTCCCGAAGAGGAACCGGAAGAAGAGTCGGAACCGGAAGAAGAATCGGAACCGGAAGAAGAATCGGAACTGGATGAAGAAATAGAACCGGTGGGGGAAATAATAAAACGGTTAAGTAAAAGAAAATCCTCAACCAACCGGCCAAGGTTAATTATGGTCAATGGTATTTCCGCCAAGGAAGTAAAATATTGGGAGGATTACCAATTCTCCGATGAATCGGATTTCGACGAGAATTCCGACGATGTTATAGAAATTACCCCAACTGAATTTAAAAAGGCAAAAGAAAATAATAAGGGAAAGGGCATAAAAATAGAGAAATCTAATTCCAACCCCGATGAACTTTATATGTATCGTCAACCCCCGAAGTCCTTAAGTTGTAACAATGACCCGGGAACCTCTAAACCACCAGGTTTTTCTAAACCAATGTGGAAAACGACGGCTCGTATTAGGGGAACATCATATATCCCTAGAAACTTGGCAAAACGAACCAAAACCGAAGAAGAAGAAACAAGCGAGTCGGAATAAGATAGTTGTATTCGTGTGGTGTAATATATGTAATATAGTGTGCTTATGCTTTATGATATATGTAAAAATTGCTTGTATTAATAAGTATATTTTTTTATGAATCTAACTCTTGTCTATTTTACAGTATAAAAACACAAAATGGATAGACAATCCAATATTTTAAGAGACCTACCCGGAGACATGATTGATGAAATCTTGTCTAGAGTCGGTCAGAATTCTTCGGCATAACTATTTAAGGCGAGATCAGTTTGTAAGACATTCGAAGAACGTTCCAAGAATGCCTTGGTTTATAAAAGGCTTTCGTTCGAAAGATGGGGGATATCACATTGGGAAATCCATAAGTTATGATGTGTTTACTTTGACGCATATATTGCGGGGAACCCAAATGCTATTTTACGCAATGGGTTAAGAAATTATTTTGACTCAATATATCCGAATATTGGACTTCGTGATTTAGAAAAAGCGGCTAACATGCAACATAAAGAAGCATGTTATGCTTACGGATTAGTAATGTTCGCTTCTCACCAAAGTGAGAACAAGAACATCGGGCTACAACTATTAAACAAAACGTTCCCACAAGTGACGGAGTCGGTAATTGGGGTAAGAAATGAGGTTTTTAGATTGTTACGGGACTGTTGGACATTACGTAACCCTCGTCCCTTTGACGACGTTACAACACGCTGTCTTATCAACAGCCATAACGGTTATGTTCCACAAGACCAAGGATGGGAAGTAATCCTAGTAAAACCAGAATGCATGACTTGTTTCTGGACGTATGAATTACGTGTCTTTATTGCCTTTGCTGAACGACTTGTGTACTAGCTAGAATTATCTTCACAACCATCTTGTATCAAATTTATTGTGTGCTATATTTCATGCTATATGTAAAATAAGCGGTATTGTAAGTTTGTAAAATATTGTGTAAAAGTTTGTGGAACGAACCGGACTTACTAAAAACTACACTACTGTACGATTAGGTACACTGCCTATAAGTGTTGTAGCAAGGTTTAGGTATATCCACTCTATAAATAAATAAATAACTTGTGTAAAATCGTATCGTATTTAATAATATTTCGCAATAAAAATATAACTATTTCGTATACATCTCTACGCACATCAAGTATTTTTGGCGCCGCTGCCGGGGACAACTTAAACGCCGAAAGCGAAACGCTATAAAAAAAGATTTTTATTAAGTTTTAATTTCTTTTTTTAAAAATACGTTTTAAATATTAAAAATACAAAAATATAAAAATAAAAACAAAATATATATATTTTTAAGAGTTGTTCAAAATATAAAAAAAATAAAAAGTTTGTATTTTCTTTTAGTTACAAAAACTAATAGGTAGTTTTTTTTTAAAAAAATTAAGTTTTTATTTATTTTATATAAATATTCTTTATATAATATAAAAACAGAAAAAAAATATAATTAAAATTGTAAACTGGCTACACTGTAGCAGCCCAAACAATCTAGCCCGGTTTCCTAATTCATGCGACCACATGGAATTAATAAAGAAACCTCATGCGATCGTATGAGGTAACCTAACACGCTGGTCTGAACCTGGTACTACATTAATTACGGAGTATAATTTAATTATTATTATTATAAACCCTAATTATGGTTAATTATTAAATTAATTAATTTTAGTTTTAATTAATTTGTAATATTTAGTTTAAATTAGTTTGATTAATTATAAAATTAAAACTTTATAAAAGATTTCGTACTCCTTGGTATCTATGGTGCATGTGATGTTGATGCTCGAGGTACAGATTGTGATGTTGAGGTGTGGGATGAGGATGTTGATGTTGGTGGTGGTGATGGTACTGTTGGTGTTGCTGATGGTGGTATTGTTGCTACCGGTGCTGCTGATGGTGCTTCTAACCTTTGCACCATATCCTCCAAAGTCACTACCCGAGTGCGAAACTCGTTGACTTCTTCTATTACACCAGGATGATTGGCGGTTCGGACGAGCGGATGGATTAGATCTAGAATTTGAGATAATATGTAGTCGTGACGAGACACTCTGGAAATGAGAGAGAAAATGGTGTATCGGAAAGGTTCGCCGGTAAGTGCTTCAGGTTCATCGCCAAGAGGGCAATGTGGTGGATGGAAGGGATTGCCTTCTTCTTGTCTCCAATGATTAAGTAGACTACGAACCTATCCCCAATTCATTTAGAATAGATGATGGCTAATTGGTTGATCCATTCCGGTCACACTGCTCTCGGAGCTCGAGTGAAACTCCATATCGGAATCCGAGGGACTTGAACTAGTGGCGAGTTCCATTTTGTACGATTGAATAAAGGATTTTTCGATATGAGATGATTTCCGGCTATCGGATGGTTTTTTAATTACATAGAATATCTATATATAGAGCAAAAGATTTCGTAGATTACGGAGAAATTTACGGAATATGACAGGCAAAGTTTACAGTAACAGATACGCTAAGATGTGAATTAGCAGATACGCTAAGATATGAATTTTGTCTATACATTATTCATGCAATCAATGCAGTAAGACGTGTCTTGACTAAGAATGATAAGCAGGTAATTTCCGACAAGAATTGATAAGCAAAACTTTTTGACTTGCAGACACAGTCGAAGTCCAGACTCACTAATGCATCGTAACAACTATCAGTTAGATACACTATTGCAAGACCTGGTTCGCTAAGACCACCACTCTGATACCACATGAGACGACCCATCCTAATTCATAAGGACGAATACAATAACATGTGATTACATTGCGAGGTATTTGACCTCTATATGATACATTTTACAAACATTGCATTCGTTTTAAAAGACAAACTTTCATTTCATCGAAAGTTGATAGACATGCATACCATTTCATAATGTCCAACTATAAATGACCTAATTTGTCGTTTACTTAATTGTAATCTTTATTGAACTCAACGACTTGAATGCAACGTCTTCTGAAATATGCCATGAATGACTCCAAGTAATATCTTTAAAACAAGCAAATGCACAGCGGAAGATCTCTTTCAATCATGAGAATAAACATGCTTTAAATTGTCAACCAAAAGGTTGGTGAGTTCATTAGTTTATCATCAATATTCATTTCCATCATTTTTAATAGACCACAAGATTTTCATTTCCATTTCTCATAAATATACATCTCATACATAGAGATAAAAATCATTCATATGGTGAACACCTGGTAACCGACATTAACAAGATGCATATAGAATATCCCCATCATTCCGGGACATCTTTCGGACATGATAATTTCGAAGTACTAAAGCATCCGCAACAATGGATGGGGCTTGTTGGGCCCAATAGATCTATCTTTAGGATTCGCGTCAATTAGGGGCCAGTTCCCTAATTCTTAGGCTACCAAGCTAAAAGGGGCATATTCGATTTTGATCATTCAACCATAGAATGTAGTTTCAATTACTTGTGTCTATTTCGTCAAACATTTATAAAAGCGCATGTATTCTCAGTCCCAAAAATATATATTGCAAAAACATTTAAAAAGGGAGTAATGAAACTCACTATACTGTATTTGGTAGTAATTATGCATATGACGGCAATGAACAAGTGCAAGGTTGGCCTCGGATTCACGAACGTATCAATATTGTGATTCAATATTGCAGGAAAGTACGTAGACGCAACGGAGATGATAAACACTAGATTGACCTCACGAGTACACCCCCGAACATTACCCATAATCTCCATAGCTATAACCCATAATTTTCTTAGCTCTTTCCCGCTCGAAAAACCCGTTTTGAAATAACCCGAACATCACTTCGTCGTAGTATTTTATGTATAATAATACTAATAATAATAATAATACTAATACTCTTAATAATAATAATAATAATATAATTAATAATAATAATAATAATAATAATAATAATAATAATAATAATAATAACAATAATAATAATAATAATAATAATAATAATAATAATAATATAAATATATAGAGAGAGATACAGAGGGATGAAGGAATGAAGGAGTCGAGCAAAAATGATCGCTTTTTATACAACCTGACATGTTCCAGCCCTCCATGCGATCGCATGGTTTATGGGCATCATGGCCATGCGATCGCATGGCCCTCTGATCCAGCTAACATCCACTAATTTAGGGGCTGCCGACACTCGTTTATTATTATATATATTTAATTAATTAATTTATATAATTATATATATTATATTATATTCTCATGCCTAGTTAATTTGTAAAATCAGTTCCACTGAGACGTACGTTGGAAAATGGTTTATGACTCGGTTCCGATTTTTCAAACGAAGTTTCGTACGCTTAGAAAACTAGCACTTTACGTTTCGTGACGTGTATGTTTATCAATAATTAGACTTAATCATCGATAGACTATATTGCCCAAAGTATAACCTTTACATTTGAGTGTTGTGGTCATTTGCTTCTATGAATCGACGTCTCGTTATATATTCATATGATATTTTAAATCCAAAATGTTTTGTATCTAATTAATATTATAATTAATCACTTTGTTATATATATATATATATATATATATATATATATATATATATATATATATATATTATAAATTTGTACATATTATATAGAATTGAAATACTTTAATAATATTATATTTTAGTTTTTCAAAAGTATTTATATTTCAAAGTTCATTTGTAATCATAATAGAAAATATTATATCGTATTACGTTTACGTTTTTGAAACAATTTATATATATATATATATATATATATATATATATATATATATATATATATATATATATATATATATATATATATATATATATAAAGCTTAAATTTTTTTTATTCTATAAAACAATTTACCTTTAATAACAACAGGTTTTAATAACTCAGTTACTGAAATCATTTTCATAAGTTTGAAATTAAATAAAATTTAGTCTTTTTTTAAAAACTAGTTATATTAGAACTTATTTTAAAGGTTGTAATAAATAAACATTGTTAATTCATAAAATTTTATAAGAAAGTAGATTTACATATAAAGTCCAATGAATAAATAAACATATGATATCATCTTAATATAACTTGTCAAATGGGTTTATCTTGTCGGCAACCATTAACTCAATAATTTATTCTACATGATTTAAATTTTATGAAAGTTTAATGATTTAACTTATCGAGAGTCATGAAGAAATTATTGTAAGGTATGAATTATGAATCTCCACTAACCCTTGTCTAGTTCCCGTTAATTGACACATTTGTTCTTACTTGTAATTCACTTTACCAGTTTTCGAATACCGTTAAAAAAATGAATGATTTCTCAAATCAACGTGGACCTCACAATAAAGACTCATAGTCATACAATGTATCTGATAAATCAATCATTTGATATTATCTTCTAATTCCATCGACAAACATATTGAAACAAATACGTTCACGTAAAGTGTTATACATTTAATACATTGTTAACGTTTTCGACTAATATAACTATATCTTATATATATACATGTCTATACACATAAATGTTCGTGAATCGTCGAGCACGGTTAAAGGGTAATTGATTACGTGAACACAGTTTAAAGTTTTTGAGATTTCAACAATACAGACTTTGCTTATTGTGTCGGAACATATAAAGATTAAGTTTAAATTCAGTCGAAAATTTCCGGGTTGTCACAGTACCTACCCGTTAAAGAAATTTCGTCCCGAAATAAGTCTAATTATTGATAAACATGCACGTCACAAAACGTAAAGTGCTAGTGTGTGTATATATATATATATATATATATATATATATATATATATATATATATATATATATATATATATATATATATATATATATTCCAATCCAATTTTAATGGCTCGTGAATCGTCAGGGTTTGGTTAAGGTTAAATGAATGTATGAACATAGTTTAAAATTTTTAAGATTCAACATTACAGACTTTGCTTATCGTGTCAGAAACATATAAAGATTAAAGTTTAGATTTGGTCGAAAATTTTTGGGTTGTCACACAAATGGCTTACCAAACGGGCTGCCAAACGGCCTGCCAGTATGGCAAATGGCCTGCAATACGCCCTCAGCAAACGGCCTCATTAAACGGGCTGGTCTGGCAAACGGCCCCTGCAAACGGCCTGCCAAACGGCCTGCTAAACGGCCTGCCAGCCGTTTGCAGGGACATTTTTGGTTTATTTAAAGAGCATTTGTCATTCATTCCAACACACACATCAATTCACTTCTTTCTCTCTCTTGTACAATATTAGTCATACTTTCAAGGTCTTCGACTCCGTGCGGGAAACCTAGTACCCGGAGAAGAACGCCGAAGATTGTATTAGGAGCGGTCTGGAGTCTTGAAGTTGTCACTTTTGTATTCAGAACTCGTTTAATCTACTGGTACTTCTATCCCCTTGTCTTTATATAATGTCTTCCATTATTATGTTTTGTGATACTGTTGCCATGATTAGCGAGTAGTTATCTTTAGTGTATGTTATGACGTAATCAGTTATAATGCCGAAACTATATTATGGGTTGTGTATGTTGTCGAAATGCTTTCCGATTATGCTTTGAACTCAATCGCTTTTCCAACTAATAGAACGTAGTTATTGGCTCTGTTATTGGGAAGTCGCGAATCCTGATTCAGAGTACACTATCTGTGTCACCCCTTGGTAAGAGAAGTTTATCAGATACAACGTGAGTTTGACTGAGGCACACCGGTTGTAGTAAGTCCACCGAGCATTGGATTCCGACTGAGGACTCTTTCGTAGTGAAACATCTAACTAGACCCCTAGTACATTGTAGGTCCTAGACCATGCTAGTGTAGTCACCAAGCATATAAACTTCGTACGTGCACGCTGAAGCACAACGGTTGTTGTAAGCTGTACCTCTGCAAAGTAAGGCCATAGAACACGGTTAGTGTTGACTAGTACACTTCACCATAACGCGGTCTCAAGCATTACACCCTGCTTGAGGGATTCTTAGTTAATTAAGGAATTGTTTGTTTGAACACATAAAGGATTTGACCGTTAGGATAACCGAACGTATTCATGGAAGTCAGCCTGACTTGGCCATGGTGTTCTTTATGGTTGAACTCTTTTAAGGGTCTAACTATCTTTTAAACCAATCATTAACGAAAGAATTAAGGCACATCGCGTCTCTCGGATATGGAAAACCATGTATTCTATTATACTTAAGAAAGTTTAGACCATTTTGGAATGTTAATACGTCACCCAACCGAGTCGCTCAATTGGATGAGCCGTCTGAACGTGTTTGCCTGTAGTCAGACTGCACGGGCGTCGGGGGTAAGGGACGTTGCTGTCTATTCAGAATCTTCAAGCCTATCGCATTACCTAGTGACATGTCTTATGACAGGGGTGTTTAGAACCAGTGTAGTAAATATAAGGTCACTGCCTATCCATGAGCCAACATTCTATAATACCGGCAAAGTAACTGTTGAAATTATAGCATGCACTTGTTTTAGCCTTATCTGAATTACAAATTTTATTGTATTTACTTTGCTTTAATTACTTAATCTAGAAAATCCAAAATTAGGTAATCGACCACTACTCCTGCACCTTAGAATTATCTTAAGATTTAGATATATGTTTGATTCTACTGATATCTCAAAAATACGACTCTAGGTCATACTTCCCTTACTCATAATAAGGAGTAGTAAGATTTAGGGCCCGCTAAATATAAATTTAAAACTAGTATCCACTTTTGATAGTCAAAGCTGACGCGTTGCGACCTGACAACATCGCACAAATAAAACCGTCTATTTTGACCATATCAACTTAATTGGATTAGAAATTATGTAATTAGTTCATTGTAATACTTTAATCTTTTATTTATATTTTATGATATTCTATATGTGTTAATAAACTTGATTTTCAACTAAATGTAAATGCACATAATGCAAAATGCATAACAACTAACAATTAAAATATTACATTTTTAATTAAAAAAATTAAAGGTATTCATAATAATCATTTTAACCCAATTAATCAAAACCACACAACAATGGAACTAATTTGTATTATATAAAATTATCTTCATAATTATTCCCATAAATCCTTATATTCTTAGCAAGTCATTTTTCAGGTTTTATATGAAAGCATTTATGACTTCTAATATTTTTAAATCGTAGTTGCAAATCTGTCATGGTGGACATTTGGACCCAATTACTCAAAAACTAACAATTCTCAGTCATGGTATTTATTTATAACCAATTAATCAAAACCATACAATCATGAATCTAATTTGTATTATAGGAATTTGTTGATATAATTATTCACATAAATCGTTATATTCTTTGTAACACAGTTTTAAGTTTTAGACAAACTGTTATTGTAACATTGAATGTGTTTGAAACATAATAGCAATAAGAATATCAGTCATGGTTGTCTTTTAAACACAATTAGTCCAAAACCATACAACTGTCAGTCAAGGTATTCATTTAGACCTAATTTTTTAAATTATTACAACCAAATGTTTTAGATTATTTCCAAAGTCAACATCAGTCAAAAAGTAATAACTGAAATGAACCAGCCTCAGTATATGCTGCGTTCTGCAACTCAAAGATACTTTTGGTTTTTTTAAAACAAAGAATTAATGGTTTAATTTTTTTTACACTTTTCATCTATTCTTCTTGTGTATTAGAAATTCGTTTTGACTTATCGTTTAATAACTAATTGTTAGGCGAACAACTTACAAATTATTCTCTTGCCTTGAGGTAGCAGAGATCAGATTGCCAACCGGTTTGTTTTGTTCAATTATTCCATATATCAAATATGACCATGTTTTAACTGCATTATTTGAATTTGATTATGTATCTTAACCCGTGATCATTAGCTTTTTGTGTTGGTACAAAGAGTCAAAATTTATAAAGACATGCATGTAGCTCCAGCTATGATTGTAGTCACTGTAATGGTTTAGACATTACTCTTCTAAAGAATAGTACTGTTATTGTATGATTACATTTAATTTGTATTATATCAATTTTTCTTTATAATTGTTTCAATTAATCTTTATATTCTTAGTAAGTCACTTTTAAGGTTTTAGATTAAACCCCTTTATGAATTTGAATATTTTTGAACTATTGTTGCAAATCTGTAATGGTGGGCATTTTGACCCAGTTACTTAAAAAAACAATTGTAAACCTAATGCTTTAAATTATTTTCAAAGTTAACATCAGATAAAAAGTGATAATTTAAACAAACCAATCTCAGTAAATGCTTCGTTCTACAACTTCAACATACATTAATCACTACCGCTTTTTCTAAAACAAAGAATTAATGGTTTAAGTTTTTTTTTTTTTTTTCACTTTTCGCCTATTCTTCTTATGTATTATAATTTTGTTTTGAATTATCGTCTAATTACTGATTGTTAGGCGAATAACTTAAATCTTATTCTCTTGTCTTGACGCAACAATGATCAGATTGCAGATATAACAGGTTTGTTATGTTCAATTATACCGTATATCTAATATTTAATCAAACTTATAAATTCAAATATAAAGTCATAATTTAAAACATAAAATAATAAGAAAAATTAAAAATACTAATTACTAATAAACAATAATAATAATTTCATTAAAATTTAAAAAAATAGAAAATAATAACCATATTTGAACTTAATAAAGAGAGAAATTAAAAATATAATAGGAATCATCTGAATCTGTAAAAAACTGTCCATCAGTATCATAAAAAGGACCCGTTGAAAAATTTTCTTCAGTTTCTTCAGCTTCTTTAATGTAGCGATAGCCTAAAGTTTCTTTGTTTTCAATGAATAAATAAAGAGAAATTCTATTTGAACGTCAACCCAAAGTTTCTTTTATTCCATTCCATTGTTTTTCTTTCTGAAGGTATTTAGCATTCAACTCAATAACACAATCATCTTCATAATATAACACATCAGTGAATTCATACGATTCATGTTCTTTCAAAAAACTCCGCAACTCATGTAAACCAAAGTCTTGAACACTCACTTTTTCCACTGAAAGTTTGGAACCACATTTGTAATCATAAAACTTATACTCATAATCAAAATCACTTCCATAATACAAATCAAAAGAAACAAAGATTTCTGGAGAACTAGACATCTTTAAGTGCTTCTATGTTGTAAACAATTATCTGTCAAAATAAAAAAAAAACAAATAATCATAAACTAAAAGAACTAATAAAGCAACAAACAATTAATAAAATATAAAAAATCAAACTTTCACAATTACATACATGCATATTCAAATATAGTATCAATCATATAACATTCAAATATATATATATATATATATATATATATATATATATATATATATATATATATATATATATATATATATATATATATATATATAAGAACAAAGAGGAATAAAGGAGGGAAAAAAACCTAATGTAATTGAAATCAAATAGTTTTTGAGCTAAAACTTCCGCACAATTATGAAATAATCAAATTATTAATGATATATATAAACATAATACTCGTATAAAATCTCATATAAGAAAGAAAGATATACTTTCAAAACATATAAAAATGCTATAAATATGAAGATTTGGTTAATCTTTTAATACTTCTAAAATATTTTATAATTATCTATTATTTTAAATATCTTTAAAAGTTAAATGGTAAGATTTTATACATATCTCAATAATTCAAAATTTGATTTGGTCAATATCTCTAAAAATAGTTAATGCAAAATAATAGTTAAATTAAAAATTAAAAACATACAAATATTTAAAATAATAATTTATAAACATACGTCTAATAGATAAATGTGGTGTCTTTATCTACAATGAAACTTAGTAACATTGAAATTCAATGCAATTAAAATTCAACAAATTTTGATAAATATTCTACTTTGCAAAGTAAACTTTTTTCTAAACAATCACAAAATCCGAAGTTCACAAGTAGTCAAACGATGGAACATGAAGATGGAGATATCAGCTATGGAAGTCAGCATGATCTAAAAACTGAAGAAAATTGTAATTTGATTCATGCTACATAATTCAATTCAAATAGGAATAAACGATACAACAATAATGCTACATGTAGATCAACTAAAACACAACATCAATTGAAAATCAACAATGAGAAACATGCCTCTGTCTCAAGCTCAAATAGAAAAAGGAAAAATATACTAATGGAAACCACAAATAACAAAAGTCCAAATCATTCATTGTCAGTATTTAATCAAACCATCCAAGGTATGTAAAAATAAAAAATCAACATAAGCATTTAATTTATTAGTCATGATCAAATATTACGTTGCTACTAACTCCAATATGCAGAAAATCATAACGTAGGTTTAAGCATCACTTCGAAAAGTTCTTCACAATAAAGACCTAAAGGCCGACCTCCAAAGTTCAACCTTGATACTGTTAATTATTCAACAGATGATCAAAGTGTCAATAGAGCCATTGTTACAAAAACAGAACTTCAGAGTCCACCTACAAATACTGAAATTAGAAATTTTAAACAAAGTATCTCTACAAATCAAGGTATAGATTACAATCTTAACTTTTACCATTCATATTCACGTTATTATTGACCATTATCTTTAAATAATATTTTAATAATACATTTAATTATAAAAATCTCTAATAAAAATTGTCTCTTTTATAAATTTTATATACTAAAATTTACAATTAAGAAGGAACTTTCAAAAACTAAAAAATCTTGAGGCATACCCTATAAGTACACAACATACGATGATGACAGTAACACTATTATAGAAGAGAACAATTTAAACAATTCCAATACACAATAGAATTTGGAAGTTCAACGCTACTCGAGAATACGTCATGGTAAATATATTATCACTCAAAATTGCAATCATACAACTCACACAATGACTGACATTTATATAATTTTAAACATATCTAACATTGATATTGTTTATAAACAGAAAATAAAGACATAGGTGATCTAGCTTTTATTTGTAATGAATGTGATGCTAAGTTGTGGAAATCGGAGGCGCAACGTGGAAATAAGTCTTTACTAAAGAAGGTGTACTCATTATGTTGTCTAAACGGAAAAGTTGAATTTCCTAAACTGAAACAGCCTCCAGATTTACTGATACAATTATTGAAAGGTGATTCAAAAATAAGTAAGAATTTTATTAACAATGTCAGGCGCTATAATATGATGTTTAGCTTTACATCTATTGGCGGTAAGCATGATTATACAGTGAATTCTGGTAATGCACCATTTGTATACCGAATCCATGGTCAAAATTATCACTTATACGGCAGCTTACTTCCACCTAACGGTCAAGATCCTAGATTTTGTCAGCTATACATTTACGGCACTTACAATAAGGTGAAGAACTGACTAAATGCTTAAGTGTCTAAAAAATATAGGTCCATATGTCTCATCCATAGGCTTACGTCAAGCCTTGAACTTGTAAGACACACATGTCACACTCTGATTGACTGGTCAACCATAAAAACCCGGAGGTTTGCCCGGTCAACCCCATAAAGTGCACAATTAACTTTCCACCTACGGGTTACGTGGCACATGTGCTGCTTGTCTGCACACCGCCTTGACTAGCGGGGCTTTATATGCTGGAAAATGCCTATGAGCTTATGTGGTAAGCTACACACTTGACGAACGTGCTGTCTGATGACGGCGATTCTTCGCAACAGAGAACGCAAAACGACAAACCTTAAATTCTTCATATAACAACTAGATTCTCAATCGTAATGAAGTAGTTCCTCCAGAATCCAATGAACAACAACGATTACTTAGGATCAGCTTCATCTAACATTGAGTTGTAACTCAGCTGGTAGTGGTCTGCCTCTCTTAGCGAGAGGTCTGAAGTTCGACTCCACTGAGCTGCAACATTACACTCAATGTTATCCCTGACCTGAAGTATCCACTCAGGTAGCATTTCGCTTAGTGCGGAGGCATTAGGGAGGAGGGGTTTTAGTGGTCATGCCCTCGGTACTCGAGACCTCACGGACACCCAGAAAAGCGGTAACCACTCAGCTAAATAGAGATGGTTACAAACAGAATATTTGTACCCTGATATTTCTCGATAAGTTGCATTGAAAATAAGAATAGTCGTGAATATAGATACATTAGCCACACGAAATTTCTTCTTAAAATGAAATTCTTTTGCATTCTTTATGTGTGGTACGTACTTGCAAAAAAAAAAAGAACAATGCTCGTGTTAGGAGTCACTTTATGGTTTTACCTGAATTCTAATGAAATCCATTACTATTAGCTATGTACAATGACGAATCTATGTAAAAGCTCGTGGAATTATGAGACACCACCAGTTTGAAATATTTTATCACAAATTACTCATCAAGTCATATAGGACTGAATTTAACTACACGACCCTATAAATTTTTTGAATCTATAAATTTTTTTAAGTAAACAACCACTAAAGCTGGCTGTGATTGTACTCAATTATATTTTTGAAATTGCTCTTTTAAGTCATCTGTATTATTAATATTTGTTCGAACTTAAACAAAACAAAACATAGCCAAACATTTCGTCGAAAAATATTTATGGTGTAGATAATTGGGTGAGATATCCTCTGAACTTGAAACGGTTATGCGGACATACACTGTTTGGGGTTTAGGTAAGTAGGTAGAGGCCTTTTGTTGTATCGCAACTAAGGATGACAATGAACATTCAATCTAGTCGATAGGTTTAATATGAATATGGATGTCTAAATGGATGAATATTGATATAGATATGAATGTTTATTGGATCGGATTATGAAAGATAACTTATAATTAATGGATGAACTCGATTTCACCTAAATACTTAAACATATTATATATAAATATAAATGTATAATCACAATTACTCTCAGTTATATATATTACTCCATATTTCATTAAATTTATACATATTCTTTTCTCTTTTTATTGAATTAAATTTTTAATATTTTCTATTCTTAATGGCGGAATATTTCTGTCCATATCTAATTGTTATTTCGATCAACGCACCATAGAACCGTAGAGATGATTATATTCTAATATGTATGGCCGAAAATTTGTTGTCATCATATCATATACTTCTATATATACACAAGTTATAACAGCTAATTAGTTAGGTTATTTAGAGAAAATAGCTTATATACATCACGAATTAGTTTTAAGTAATTAGATAATTTATAACAAGTTACGACTTTTAGTATTATGATGTTGAGAAAAAAAATATATAATGATGAATTATCTAGTGGATATTCATTAACCCGAATAGTCCATCAGATATGGATATGGATGAGTGAATTAAAATTAAATCAATATTGATATGGATGAAGCTTTGGTTAATGAATATGAATGTGAGTATGACATAATCCGATCTATATTCGATCCATCGTTATTTCTAATTGCAACAACAGATTTGACTTTTGAGTTTTGAAGTCAATGCGACATATTAATCTATATATCATTAATGAAAGCAGATAAGAAGATTTACCTTTGAAGTCAATGAGACATTTTTCTGTTTTCAAAAGAAGAGGAATGTATATGAAGTTCCTCAGTGATCTTCTGTAGTTCTTTTTCTTCGTTTAAGTAAATTGTTTTATTATTATCCAACTCATGTCGTAGATCAAGAATTTGTTATTTCAATACACAAGTTAGAATGCATAGTTTTACAACAGTTTTATTTTATCATTTATAAAGATTGAACTTTTTGAGAATTCTAAGTCTGCCTATGGTCGTTTGAGTAACTAGTTAGTTAAGCTAGTTACATATCTATTGTTTAGGCAATCAAAATTTCATAATCAGTTTTAAAAACTCAAATTTAAACTACGTCACCCCATTTAAACAGCGAAATCGATCGTATATATAAAAACTACG